>NC_046361.1:5607952-5828618 GCF_011125445.2 Fundulus heteroclitus
TTACCAGGCCAGCCGGGAGACATAGTCCCTCCAGCGTGTCCTGGGTCTTCCCCTGGGCCTCCTCCCGGTGGGACGTGCCCGGAACACCTCTCCAGGGAGGCGTCCAGGAGGCATCCTGACCAGATGCCCGAGCCACCTCAACTGGCTCCTCTCGACGTGGAGGAGCAGCGGCTCTACTCTGAGTCCTCCCCGGATGACTGAGCTCCTCACCCTATCTCTAAGGGAGAGCCCAGACACACTACGGAGAAAACTCATTTCAGCCGCTTGTATCCGGGATCTCGTTCTTTCGGTCACGACCCAAAGCTCGTGACCATAGATGAGGGTAGGAACGTAGATCGACCGGTAAATCGAGAGCTTCGCCTTTTGGCTCAGCTCTCTCTTCACCACAACGGATCGGTACAGCGCCCGCTTCACAGCAGACGCTGCACCAATCCGCCTGTCGATCTCCCGCTCCATCTTCCCCTCATTCGTGAACAAGACCCCAAGATACTTGAACTCCTCCACTAGGGGCAGGACATCCTCCCCAACCCGGAGAAGGCACTCTACCCTTTTCCGGTTCAAGACCATGGTCTCGGATTTGGAGGCACTGATTTTCATCCCGGCCGCTTCGCACTCGGCTGCGAACCGCTCCAGTGAGAGCTGTAGATCACGCCCGGATGAAGCCAATAGGACCACGTCATCCGCGAATAGCAGAGACGCAATCCTAAGGCCACCAAAGCGGATCCCCTCAACACCTTGGCTGCGCCTAGAAATTCTGTCCATAAAAGTTATGAACAGAATCGGTGACAAAGGGCAGCCTTGGCGGAGTCCAACTCTCACCGGAAACGAGTCCGACTTACTGCCGGCAATGCGGACCAGACTCTGACACTGGTCGTACAGAGACCTGACAGCCCTTATTAAAGGGTCCGGTACTCCATACTCCCGGAGTACCCCCCACAGGATCCCCCGGGGGACACGGTCGAATGCCTTCTCCAGATCCACAAAGCACATGTAGACTGGTTGGGCAAACTCCCATGCCCCCTCAAGAATCCTGCTGAGGGTATAGAGCTGGTCCAGTGTTCCACGGCCAGGACGAAAACCACACTGCTCTTCCTGAATCCGAGATTCGACTATCCGACGGACCCTCCTTTCCAGAACCCCTGAATAGACCTTACCAGGGAGGCTTAAGAGTGTGATTCCTCTGTAGTTGGAACACACCCTCCGGTCCCCCTTTTTAAATAGGGGGACCACCACCCCAGTCTGCCAATCCAGGGGAACTGCCCCCGATGTCCACGCAATGTTGCAGAGCCGCGTTAACCAACACAGCCCCACAACATCCAGAGCCTTAAGGTACTCAGGGCGAATCTCATCCACCCCCGGAGCCTTGCCACCGAGGAGCTTTTTAACAACCTCGGCAACCTCAGCACCAGAGATGGGAGAACCCGACCCAGAGTCCTCAGGCTCTGCTTCCTCAATGGAAGACGTGTTGGTGGGATTAAGGAGGTCTTCGAAGTATTCCGCCCACCGACGCACGACGTCCCGAGTCGAGGTCAGCAGCACACCACCCCCACTGTAAACAGTGTTGGTACTGCACTGCTTCCCCCTCCTGAGACGCCGGATGGTGGACCAGAATCGCTTCGAAGCCGTACGGAAGTCTTTCTCCATGGCCTCTCCGAACTCTTCCCACGCCCGAGTTTTTGCCTCGGCGACCAGCCGAGCCGCCTGCCGCTTCGACTGCCGGTACACATCAGCTGCTTCCGGAGTCCCACAGGCCAAAAAAGCCCGATAGGACTCCTTCTTCAGCTTGACGGCTTCCCTCACCGCTGGTGTCCACCAGCGGGTTCGAGGGTTGCCGCCACGACATGCACCGACAACCTTGCGGCCACAGCTCCGACTAGCCGCCTCAGCAATAGAGGCGTGGAACATGGTCCATTCAGACTCAATGTCCCCCGCCTCCCTCGGGACGTGTTTAAAGTTCTCCCGGAGGTGGGAGTTAAAGCTCCGCCTCACAGGGGACTCCGCCAGACGTTCCCAGCAAACCCTCACAGTACGTTTGGGCCTGCCCGGTCGGACCGGCTTCCTCCCCCGCCATCGGAGCCAACTCACCACCAGGTAGTGGTCGGTGGAGAGCTCCGCCCCTCTCTTCACCCGAGTGTCCAAGACATGCGGCCGCAGATCAGATGAAACGACAACAAAGTCGATCATTGAACTGCGACCTAGGGTGTCCTGGTGCCAAGAGCACATATGGACACCCTTATGCTTGAACATGGTGTTTGTGATGGACAATCCATGACGAGCACAGAAGTC
Source organism: Fundulus heteroclitus (assembly GCF_011125445.2). Lineage (NCBI taxonomy): Eukaryota > Metazoa > Chordata > Actinopteri > Cyprinodontiformes > Fundulidae > Fundulus > Fundulus heteroclitus. The sequence continues at coordinate 5,610,239 of NC_046361.1, forward strand.
CAACAACAAAACACCACTCGAGTTCAGATCAGGTGGGCCATTCCTCCCAACCACGCCCCTCCAGGTCCCACTGTCATTGCCCACGTGAGCGTTGAAGTCCCCCTGCAAAACGAGGGAGTCCCCAGGAGGGGCACTCTCCAGTACCCCTTCCAAGGACTCCAAAAAGGGTGGGTAATCTGAACTGCTGTTTGCCGCATAAGCGCAAACAACAGTCAGAACCCGTCCCCCCACACGAATGCGGAGGGAGGCCACCCTCTCGTTCACCGGGGAAAACCCCAACGTGCAGGCACCGAGATGGGGGGCAACAAGTATGCCAACCCCAGCTCGGCGCCTCTCACCATGGGCAACTCCAGAGTGGAAGAATGTCCAGCCCCTCTCAAGGAGACTGGTTCCGGAGCCAGAGCGGTGCGTCGAGGTGAGTCCGACTATCTCTAGTCGGAACTTCTCAACCTCGCGCACAAGCTCAGGCTCCTTCCCCACCAGAGAGGTGACATTCCACGTCCCAAGAGCCAGCTTCTGCAGCCGAGGATCGGAACGCCAAGGTCCCCGCCCTCCACTGCTACCCGTTACACATTGCACCCGACCCCTTTGGCCCCTCCGACAGGTGGTGAGCCCATCGGAAGGGGGACCCATGTCGCCTCTTCGGGCTGAGCCCGGCCGGGCTCCATGGGCAAAAGCCCGGCCACCAGACGCTCGCCAACGTGCCCCACCTCCAGGCCTGGCTCCAGAGTGGGGCCCCGGTGACCCGCGTCCGGGCGAGGGAACACGAGGTCCAATAATTGTATTCATCATAAGGGGCATTTTGGGCTGCACTTTGTCTGGTCCCTCACCTAGGACCTGTCTGCCTTGGGTGACCCTACTAGGGGCTTAAAGCCCCTGACAGCATAGCTCCTAGGATCATTGGGACACTCAAACCCCTCCACCACGGTAAGGTGGCAGCCCAGGGAGGGGCTGAACATGCTTTATACCTAAATGAACTGCACTAGTAATGCTACAGAAGATTACCAACAGTGCCATTGGTGGACATATGGGGTAAATGCAGGAGAGTTTTGCAAACAGCTCTTCTGAGCTCCTTCTTGTTATCAGAGGAAATGGGGGGTTGCTACAGTATTTCATGTCGCTGATGTTGCATCTACTTGACAGTTCATATCAGACTGCAGTACCTTGGAGTCCGTTTGTCATATTTTTATTTTTATAAACCCCAGACAAAGGCTCCTGTAGTTGTGCTGTATGCAGAGTAAAGATGCCTTTATTCCATGTGAGCTGTGATTTCATCTTCAGGCTGCCCCCTAGTGTTTACTACGCCAACATATTCACACTATCAATTGATGTCTGTCTAGTTGATCTGATTGAGAAAGATATTGTAAAAAATGCTGTTGAATCAGTTTAGTTTGCCACAAAATTGAAAGGTTTTCAGTTTTCCTGATGTCAGTTCTACAGGTAAAGGTTAAAAACTATATAGAGATTTGTATATAGTTATATATGAAGTTTTACATTTTTGAATTATTGTTCAAGTATTGTAGAAATATTTAATAATAATCATCACATTTGTTGTCATTGCAACACACATTCCAATGAAATTTGTTCTCTGCTTTTAACCCATCCTCTTGGGGGAGCAGTGTGCTGCCACTGTGCGGTGCCCAGGGAGCAATGTGAGCTTAAGGCTCTTGCTCAGGGATCCAGAGTGGCTGTGTGTGGGAGATGAACCTAGAACCTCCGAGACACAAGCACAATGCAACTAGGCCACCACTCCCCCTATTATTTGGAATCGTGGATAAACTGGAAAAGCTCATGAAAAGCGCAGACCTTCACCAAGGCCCAGACAACTGGTTTGTGACCCAGTCAGCAAAGTGGTCACACCATGGCCAGAGAAACAATTAGGAATCCTTCAGAAAAAATCCTGCTGAATCCAGAGGGTGAACAGCAACAATATATAGTCATCTACCAATCACAACATCAAGCCTTATTCAAAACAATTTTTATTTAAACATTTGTGCAGGAGGTCAGAAACAGAAACAACATATTAATAAAAATAAGGATGGATACTACAAATGAACCTTGACATGTATTTTAGGAGTTCCCTATAGTACAGCCAAACAGCCTAAGGTTACTTTTCAGAAGTCGACTAAATGAAGGATGCAAAAACATCTCTCAAACAATGTTACACATAGGTCCTAAAAATATTCAACAGGAGCTTTCCTGAATGTAAAGAAAGCATAGCTGCAGTCTACCATGGCTGCTTTAACTCTTCTGCTTGAGGCAAAGAACAGTTCTGACCTGGAAGAAGCAATCCCCCCTTTTCTGGTTGAAAACACGGACATCTGTCTCTGGATTCTGAACTTCTTGACTGTGACACTGCAGTCAGTCCCCATTATTAAAAAAAAAAGCATCTCCAACTTCATGCTTAACACCGGATTTCTCCGGCTTTTATCTGTGCAAATAACTGATAAAACTAGTGCAATTTTTCTCAGGATTCCTCGAGGAACCAAACCCACCACAGTTTTCAGCTGAGCGACCTTCATGAAGGAACCAACTACAACTGTACGGTGAGGCATGAACCTCTTCTGATTTCTACTGTCTTCTTCGTTTGTTTTCCCAACATCTTTCAGTTTTGTTTTGTTTTTGTTGTGTGTTTTTGTCAGAACAGCACCTACATTTATCCCATTGAATATGAGCTATTTACAGACTAAAGTTTGAAACCCATTGTCACGTCATTTCTGTCATGTGTAGGCGGGATACATTTCCACCGTCCTGGAATGATAAGTTTGAAATCTGGACACAAAATGATGGAAAGTCTGGTTGTGATGTCTAAAATGTTTTTCGCCACTTTATATAATCACAAACTACATGTATTTCATTAGGAGTGGAACTGTGAAAGACTATTGAAAAGCAGTGCTTAGATTTGAAGGACCTGAAAAATGTGGCACTGACTTGTATTTAGCTCACTTTACTATAATGCCCTAATTCAAATCGAGGTCTACTTATTACCCTTTAGAAGTCACAATTGTTTACAGCTGTCCACCTTTAATCTTAGAATAAATGCAACTGTTTTATAAAAGTTTTGTAAAAGGGGATATTTAATCCCGCTGTTGACCGCTGTTGACAAGAAAAAAAGCCGTAACAAATCTAGTCTAAAGTTTGGCACAACAAATGTGGGAATTGCAGAAAACGTAGAATTGCTCCGGCTAGATCTGACACAAATGGAACTTTGTGGCCTACATGCAGCATATTAAGAGCCTGATCTTCAAAGATCCCAAATAAGGAGCGCTAAATTATATGAGCAGAAAAAAACAATGCGTGTACAATAAGTTGTCATGTTGTGGCTGATCTACAAAGATTGAATCTTCAATGGATAAGTTGTGCAAAACCAACATTTAAATGAGCCAATAGCGTGTTCTACTGGCAGTTTGGGAGCTACCGTAACAGAAAGAGGACACGCTGAGCAACGTTTCAGTTTCTGGATACCAGTCAGAAACGGCCAACACATAATCTCTCCACACACCTAGGACGCACACAGCCATTTTTAAAAAAAATAAAGAGAACCTCTGTTATTCAACTTTTTCTTTTATTACAGACAATATTACTTATTATCCTAAAAAAAAAACCCAAAAAGAACGGTTGTTGTTTTGCAGAAGACAAAAGTTTTATTTTCTTTCTATTTTTCTCAGTTTAAGAAGTAAACATTACAGCTGACCATTCAGATTTACGCCTGTTCATCATTATTCTAACTGCACATGCATCACAGATTATGCCCGTGTCAAAAGCGACAACTGAGTGGAACTCTTCCAGCCCCCATCGACTGAAAACCTCCCTCCAGGTCGTTGGCAGGACCCTGCCTCGCCTGCCTTGCCCGTTGACCGCTGGAGATAAATGGATGGAATAACGTTGATAATAAAAGTGTCTCAAAGTGCTACAAATGTAAAAAAAAAAAAAAAAAAGACAAGAAATTACACACATTTAATTTAAAGGATTACATAACAATCATAAAACCAGCCATCAGCCCCTCTCTGAACTCCCTCTGACTTTGGGAAGGAGCCGTACGGTCCCACTTTTCCGCTCATTTTACACACAGAAATTGCTTTGTACACGCTAACTAGTTTGCACGTGTTTCATTATTGTACGTGCAAACCTCTTGAGGATCAGGCCCTAAGTGTAGTGAGAGACTAAGCACAACATCCTCACAGTGAATCGTGGAGCAGCATGCTGTGTGGGGATGCTTTTCGTGGGCTGGAAAGGCTGAGCGGGTCAGAGTGGACGTGAAGGTGGATGGAGCTAAATACAGAGGTAGCTGGGAAGAAAAAGCTGCCGGAGGCAAAAGACTTGAGACTGAGGGCAGACCGCTACTTTGTGTTGGTCTGTCACACAAAATCCCTGAAAAATGCTTTTAAGTATGTTTTTGTCACAGGACCAAATGTACAAACTCCTTCAACACAAGATGAATAGAATAATAATGCATTTTACAGTGGGCCAAGACATCAACCAATCAGACTGAACGCTGTTCTGTTTTCTGGTTTTTAAGCCACAAATGTATTTTAATGTTAAACATGTCCTTCTGTCACAGATCGCTGCTAAGCAGGTGGATGCCGTAAGAAAACTCTTCAAGATTCATGTCAACGGCTCTCAGAAAAGTAAGCAAGGCTTTAATGATGCTTCAGCTTTATGTCCAGATATCCCCGGGGTGCGACAGATTTAAGGAGCTTTTACAAGTTAGAGGGCAAATGTTACAGGATGAAGATGTGGGCGGCTGGCAGGGTTCTCACCACAGAAGACTGAATATTGTAGCCTGAAGGCGTTTTATTGAATACTATGGAGTTAATCCCAAAATATACTGTATACATCTATGTGAAAATAATTCTCAATTGCACAGCTTTAAAAACAAAAAAAAAACTCAGCTTGTTTATGATTCCTCTTCTTGTGACTCCGGAGTTAGAATCTGATCGGGTAAAGTGTTGTTTGCAATGTGGGAATAAGCGCTTTAGTCAAAGTTTCAAAGTATTTCACAGAAGTCTAACTCTGATTCAACATCTGATTTGTTCTCCTCCATCAGCAGATAGCTCTCTGTCCTTTGCTGTGGTGTTAGCTCTGTGTCTGCCTGCGGCAGCCATATTTGGAGTCCTGCTGGCTGCTTTATTGTGTTGGAGGTCAAAGACGCACAGGAAGCAAGTGGATGTAAACCCAGGTGCAAATCGACACAAATCAAACCATAAGTAATCCCAATGTGCCATGCACCTGTGAGTAAAATGCTACATGTCTCTTTGTGATCCACGTAGAAATTCTCCCCTTCCATGAAGAGAACAAGACCCAAAAGGAAGTGGTGTTGTGGGCTGGGGACGCGCCGACCCCTCCCCGCCTTCTGATCTGCTACAGTGGCCATGATGGCCCTGCTCATGTAAAAGCTGTCATGCAGTTGGGCGCCTTCGTACAGCAGCACATGGCAACCAAGGTGATCTGCCCTATTTGCTTCTGTTCTAGTTTTCCTCACATTCCAGCAAAATGTGGTCCGCCTATTAACGAACATGTGGAAGAAGATGCTGGGGTCAAACAAACAAGACCAAACTCTCCCTTTTTTCACCTGCAATCAATCAATCAATCAATCAATCAATCAATCAATCAATCAATCAATCAATCAATCAATCAATCAATCAATTAATCAATCAATCAATCAATCAATCAATCAAGTAATCAATCAGCTTAACTTCTACAGTCCATTTTAAAAAACGCAGACGTGGCCAATGTACTGAACATTAAAACAAAAATAGGTTAAGAAAATAAGTTAAAAACATACAAAACATACACGCAGATCATCAAAAAGCCAAAAATTAGGTTCATAGCATGGAATATTTTAAAATGCCTTACACGACAAGTGTATTAAAAGGCAAGAAAAAAAAATAAGTGTGTTTTTAAGTCTGAAATTTAATACCAGGAAAAGGGGAGGCCTGTCTGATTCTCAGTGGTAAATTATTCCATAACTTGGGAGCAGCAGCAGCAAATGATCAGTTTTAGGGACAGTCAGCAGCAGCCGATCAGCTGATCTAAGGGATCTGGATGGGCAGTACGGCTGAAGCAGCTCACATAAACATGGCAGAGCAACGTTGTTCAAACATTTAAAAACAAATAGCAAAAGCTTAAAATTTATTTCAGTGGAGCTGAGATAAGGAGGCTGATCGGAGTTGATGTAGACGGGCGGCGCTTAAATACAGTCTGGACAAAACATCTAATAGAGGCTGCAGAAGCTTTGAGACTGGGGTGGATTTTCTTCTTCCTGCAGCAAAACCACCTTAGACACACAGCCAGAGCCTAAACTCCTGCATTAGACCTGGCCTAGTCAAAGTTTTCACCACAGATCAAAGGCGCTTACCGTTCAGTGCGACTGAGCTCGGGCTAATCTACAAAGAAGAATGGGCAAACCGTTCAGTCTCCGAACGTGAAAATCTGCTACAGACATTTCTTTAAAAATCTGTGATTGTCATGGTTTGTGATTGTCATGTGAAACATTGGTTAGGAAACAAACTGCATGGCTGTGAATACCTTTGCTGGACGCTGAAGGAGTGATGTCTTCTCAGGTGTGCCTGGACCTTTGGGACTCTCTGGGCGTGGCGGAGGAGGGCGGAATGGCCTGGTACTGTCGGCAGATCCGGGAGAGCGACTTCGTCCTGGTGATCTGCTCTCCGGGACTCAGGCAGAGCCGTGACCCAGAGGCGACCCGAGACGACAAGTCGGACTTGACGGCAAATGCCTGCAGCTCTGAAGCCATCATCCGGCTGATTGGAGAAGAGCTGGGCCGAGCCAAAGCCCGGGGAGAAGACCTGTCTAAGTACATGGCGGCCGTCTTCAAGTACAGCCAGGAGACGGACATCCCCACCGAGCTGAGGCTGGCCTCTCACTACTCGTTGCCCCGCGACTTTCCGCTGCTCTTCTCTCACCTCCACGGCGTGGCCCTGCACAGACCGGGCGCTTACCTGAAGATCAACAACATCACGGAGGAAGGGTTTGCTCGCGTCCCGGCAGGAGCTGCTCTGCAGCTGGCTATCCAGGAGGCGGGGATGGCGCTGAGCGGGAAACAGCGGCACGTGGAGGACGGCCAGGACTGCAGGAGAGTGCATGCTTAAAGCACCAGACACAACTGGGGGGGAGAGATTAAGATCTTGTTTTTGCAGTACATATCTTTCTGTAGGGGCTGGAAATTCACACCGGATGTCAGCGACGACCCAAGTTATCCACACAAACTAGGGACTTGACCTGCCAGTATTTCTGGTGTCGGGGTGCCGTTCGTCCCAACATGGTGTCTGCCATGACACCCGTGGAGTTCAACTCTGGTCTCATTTGACCAGATTATACTTTCCATTTCATTTACCCGTCCAAATATTCAGCAGCAAACTTAAACTCATTTCTTTTTCTTCGGCAGTGGAGTCTTGTGCAGTGGATTACCTATGGCTTTGCTGGAAATACTGTCTGTGAATCGCGCTTGGCTCTTTTAGAGCTCTTCTTTTGACTCTTCTGTCAGAAACCGTCCAAAGGCCACTGGGTCGTGACTGAATTGTGGGGAAATTATCCATCCATCCATTTTCCATCATGCTTGTCCCTCATTGGGTCGCGAGGGTTGCTGGTACCTCTTTCCAGCATCCAATGGGCGAGAGGCGGGGTACACCCTGAACAGGTCGCCAGTCTATCTCAGTGGAGAAATTATGCTCTTTCCAATTGAGGATTTTGGCCCCACCATTCAGAAGCGTGGAAATGTTTCTAGAACCAACCCCTTAGAGTGATTTTTTTTTTTTTTTTTGCAACAGTCAATTTGTGATGGTTTCTTGAGAGAGCTCTTTGAATTTACCCATAAATGTACACTGATGTGGAGCAAATTGCGACAGATTCTGCATGGTTACTTGGCTTTTTCTGCCTTTTTGCAGCTTGTCCCCCCCCCCCCCCCACCCATGTGTTCAGTACTTGTTCCCTTCGTCGTTCCAGTTTATTAAGCCACACATAACTCAATATTTGATTCCCTGGGGCGTGTGGATCACTTTGGTTTATGATGATATGCGGAAGGATTTTCATGTCAAGAGCCATACTTCTTTCCGAACTGTAACCACTTTGCGTACATCATGCTGCAGTAGTAACGGGCCGGGCCTCAGACACAACTTTGCACTATGAATTATGACTTTATGCATGCAGTAATATACATAAATATAAGTACTTAAGTAGGTAATGTCTTGTAAAATGCTGCTACCACTTTAAACACTTTGAAAATAAGCACTATGTATCTAAAGTTACTTTCAAGAATGACAGTTATATGTTGTTTTAAAATACAGTACATATATTATAAATATGTGTTTACACCTATTTATCCTTGTGCCTATCTGAAATTGTCCAAATATTTTGAGTTGAATGGAAGGTTTATCTATCTATCTATCTATCTATCTATCTATCTATCTATCTATCTATCTATCTATCTATCTATCTATCTATCTATCTATCTATCTATCTATCTATCTATCTATCTATCTATCTATCTATCTATCTATCTATCTATCTATCTATCTATCTATCTGTGTGTAAATGTAACTTGTTGTATTATCATGATTGTTAAACATATTTTTTTAAATAATAACTGTATAATAAACCTCAGCTGAAAACCCGTTTCTCTACTGAAATAATCTAACCTTGGTGCCCACTGTATTTTTGTCTGGCTATCACTTTTGTCTGGTTTGGGAACCTCGGGATCCCGTCTTTCCTTTTTGCGAATGACGTGGCGCTGTTGGCTTCTTAGGGCCATGATCTCCAGTGTCCTCTGGAGCGGTTCGCTGCAGAAGGGGGAAACAGGTGGGATGAGAGTCAGCTCCTCTAAAGTCTGAGGCCAAGGTTCTCCACTGGAAAAAGGCGGATTGCCCCCTCTGGGTTGGGGGTCAGCCTCTGTCTCAAGTGCAGGAGTATCTTGGTGTCTTGTTCACCCCCAGTGATGGTAAGATGGCAGAGGTGGCCTGGGGCTTCATGCAGCAATGGACACTGCTCCTGTTGTAAATGCTCCATACTGTTCTATTATAGCAGTTATTCCAGAGGGAGATTAAACGCAAATGTTTCCATTTATCATTTATGAATCTGTGCATGTAAAGGGCAGAACATGAGGCGGGATCCAGGTATGCAAACGTTCAGGTGGAGCTGTGATCTATAAAGAAAAATTGCATGCGTTGTGCAAGTGTATGGTTTTAGAATTGTTTTAATGGTGTATGGTTTTATAAATCAGATTTTTTTTATTATTATTTTTTTTACGTATGCCTTTTTTTTGGTCATATGTACACGTTTAGTATGGATTCTATGCAAAGTTTTATAAATGAGACCCCTGATCAGGGTGTCCCCTTTGGAGATTATCCAGGCACTTCCCACTGGGAGGAGGCGACCCAGAACTTGCTGGAGGAACCTTTCTGGCCTGGGAGCACTTTGGGATACTCCAGAATAATATAATAATATGTTCCCTTTAATATTTTCCCTCATAGAGGGGTAATTTGTCTGTGTGTTTAGTGGGCTGATACACTGAGAGGCAGCTTGCAATGCTAGCAGTTTGCAGGGATCGAACTGGGTTCTTGCAGCTTTCTCACTGTCTAACCAATAGACCAGAGGTTCCAAAACTTTTCAGCCAGCAACCCTGAAAATAACAGTGCCACAGACTGGTGATGTGCTTTTGGTGGAGTGTGTTTTTTTCTCTCTCTCTTTAAAAAATTACGAGAACAAAGTCTAAATTGTGAGAGTATAGTAGTAATTTTATGAGAACTCTTACAAAAGACTGCAGGTTCCCCCCTGTGTCTATCCTCATATTCTTGTACACCTAATGTTATCGTAATAATGAAAAAAAAATTACATAACTGTTGATTAAAGAAAGTAAGTTACTAGACACTACATTTCCGCACAAAAAAGTTGAAAATAATTTGGATAAATTTTACATATTTAAGCGAAAATACTTGGATGTTTTCTGACGTCGAATAGATCCATTTTTGAGCCACCCCCCTCCCCCAATAAACTTACTATATTAAAAAAGTATGTATAAAATATTTGACATTGTAGATTCAGAAATTTGGATCATCTTGCGACCCCTTGGGGGTCCCGACAATAGACATAATATAAGATTATATATATATATATATATATATATATATATATGTCTATGGTCCCGACCCCCACCACCAGACCACCACTCCCTTGTTGAATGAGCTCGAGTATTTAGCTGAGGAGTGGGATGTCTGGGATTTCGTCATAGACCTGTTGCCCCCGAGCCCAAAACTCGGATAAGCAGAAGACAATGAACGGCTGGAATCATTAATTAAGACAGTATTACACATTTCTGATAAAAAAAATTGTATTTCTCATAAGTTTAAACCCATTTTAAAGGTGTTCCGGTAAAAAAAAAGAGCTTCATTAATTAATAAAAGCAAATAATACAAATAAAAAACATCTGTAAAATTCTCAATCTTAATTATGAAGCTCTCTGTTCTACTACCATGCTGACATTTCGTGTTAACAAGACTTAATTAAATCATTTCTGAAATTTTCAAAAACAGTTATCCAGTGCCCGAGGTACACGTGAATGCACCACAAGGTTAGCCCGTGTCCAGAAAACACCGTCACGAATGACGTGACGGGCACGCCGGTGCGGAAAGGCCGGATCTGGCAACCCCGGCTGGTGCGGCTTCATTCACTCTCTCTCTCTGACAGCCAGACTAGCGTGGAAACATGGTGCTCGACTTGGACCTGTTTCGGACCGACAAAGGCGGCGATCCAGAGATCATCCGCGAGACTCAGAGGAAGAGGTTTAAGGACGTCACGCTGGTGGATAAACTGGTGGCCGCCGACACGGAGTGGAGAAAATGTAAGCGGCTGTTTGAGTCACGGCAACTAGCGTTAGCACCGCGGCTAACGATGCTAAGGTTAACGTGGCTCTCACGGGGAAGAGGAACCAAACAACGCAAAATTCATGGGCGTAAATAGACGGAATGTTATAAGAGGAGTTTACTTATCTCCTATATCAAAGCAATAAGCTAGAGGCGGACAGAAAGAGTGTTTCTGTGAATTATTCGCGAGGAGGCTAATGCTAGCTTAGCCAGAGGAATATGAGTTATGAGCCATATGGTTAGCATATAGAGAATCCAAATGTTGTCCAAGAAGAGCTTTAATTGCATATGAGATATAAATAAATGAACGTTTGTTTTATAAAAATGAACAAACAAGTGTAAAATCCCGTTTAACGTGAAGCCGGCTTGATGGTCTAGAATCTGATGCAATCTCAGGCAGCATCAGGTCATCCTCGCCCTGCAGTGCGGCTGCTGGCGCTTTCGGTTCGGGTCAGCATGGCAACGCGTCGCTGACGCTGCTGTCAGCGCGCTCCACGCGGCGACGCTTTGACTAGATCGCAGGTGTGCACAGGTGTGCAGCTTGGCTGACGTCCTCACCGACGGATTGCACCTCTTCCACAGGCCGCTTCACCGCAGACAACCTGAACAAAGCCAAGAACCTCTGCAGCAAGAGCATCGGGGAGAAGATGAAGGTACGCACACACGCAGGAGATGATGCAGCTCCTCGGCAACAAATCTTCACAGCCCTTGAAGGTTGCCAGGTCATCGCCACTAAGTTTACTGAGCTTGCATTTGGATTTATTTATTTTTTATCTGCTAGACCAACGCGAAACATTTGACAGTCTGTGAAGCAAGCGGACAGAAAAAGGAAGAGAGAACGAATGCCATGCTTTTAAGTTGTTATTTTTTTTATTTTATTTTTATGATGGCATAAATGTGGCTGGTTGCAGAAGAAGGAACCAGTGGGGGAGGATGAGTCTGTGCCAGAGGAAGCCCAGAACGTGGAGGAGCTAACGGCGGAAACGCTGTCGGTAGGTGTTGGGGAAAACATCTGGGCGTGTTGCTCTCCTCTGTTTTAGCTCTCACTCTTACCTCTTTTTTTTTTTCTTCTTCTTCTTGCGTCAGGCCCTGACAGTAACACAGATCAAGAAGGTGCGTCTGCTCGTGGACGAGGCGGTGGACAAAACCGACCGGGAGAGGATAAAGCTGGAGGCGGAGAGGTTCGAATACCTGAGGGAGATCGGCAACCTCCTGCATCCGTCTGTACCAATCAGCAATGACGAGGTGGGCGGTTGATGGGACCCGCTGGATATAGTCATCGTTTTTAAATCTAGAGATTCACTGGGTTCACTGATATTAATTATGTGACACCTGATGGAAGCAACAAAGTGAACTCAGCTACAATAAACAAAGTAAATAAAAGTTTGCCAATTTAAAGAAAAACACACTAGGAGACGCTTCATCGTGCAGCAACATAAAGGCCAAAAAGACACTGAAAGGCAGTGAATTATGGGCTAGGTGCGTATCAGAACCAGGTTCTGAGCCTGTGCCACTCCAGAAATCGGCAGTAGCTCTGTGAGCAGCTCCTACACACCAGTGATTGACACTGCTAACAACCAATCAGAGTCAGACATTTCTTCCTGGCTCTGATTGGTTGATTCTGACCGGGAGCGGCGTATTGCTGCAAAGGGCACTAGAGCCACTGGCAGGAGCCAGAGCAGCCTGATTACTTTGTTTCCTCCTCTCCCCACAGATTGTATCTGTCATATTTTACCGTCAGGACGTTGTGACACCTTTTAAGAAATATGTAAACAAAGATTTATCCAAAAGTGACCTACTGCAGCTTTAAAACTTGACAGATCAGTCAAGTCGCAGCCAGAGCTTTACTTTAACTGACAAAAAGATGCCGCTGTTTCCAAATGCAGCCTGGATGCAACATGGGCAGCTTTGCTGTGAAACGTTGAGCCTTCCTGTTATCTGCTGAAACTCCGGCTCTCTCTCTCTCTCTCTCGCATGAGGGAAGTTTTCTTCTCAATAGTTCCTTTAATCTGTGTGCCTCCAATGAGTCTCCTTCAGTCAGTAGTAATGAAGCCACTGAGGCGTGTTGCTAGGCCCTACCTGGCAGCCTGGGTATGTTGCATTCACTACATGGTAAAAGGTAGGATTGTTGAGTTTCCAACACGCCAGGACAGCTCAGGACCCATGAAACTGTTCACGGTGCAGCTCTGCTATAAACCCACGGTCAGATTTTGACTCCAGCTGAACATTTCCCTGCCTCCTCCTCAAACCTGTAGAAACCCGGCTGATAGCAGGTTCTAGCTGTGTTGCCCAGCGTTCTCCTGAGACATATTCCAGGTAGCCCAGCGTCTCCTAAACTCTCCCCCATGTGTCATTTCTGCCACCAGGATGCAGACAACAAGGTGGAGCGTACCTGGGGGGACTGCGGCGTCCAGAAGAAGTACTCTCACGTGGACCTGGTGGTCATGATCGACGGCTTTGACGGAGAGAGGGGCGCCATTGTGGCCGGGAGCAGAGGTTACTTTTTAAAGGTGAGTAGGACAGCGGGTGACATGCTAGCTCCTGTAGACCAGCGCAAGCAGGACTCTTCTGCTCCTCCCTCCCTGGGAAAACGTCAGGGTCGGCAAAATGTATCAAGAGGACCAGTTACGGCGGATGTTAATGGTTTGCCTCTCCTGTTCTGAGCTCAGGGGCCCCTGGTGTTCCTGGAGCAGGCTCTGATCAACTATGCCTTAAGGATCCTCCACAGCAAGAACTACACCATGCTGTACACGCCTTTCTTCATGAGGAAAGAGGTGATGCAGGAAGTGGCCCAGCTCAGCCAGTTTGACGAGGAGCTTTATAAGGTTGGTGACTCTGTCGGCTGTTTATTTCACCAGAGGCTGTCGGGTGTTGCGTAACGTCTCTGTGGAGCATTAAACAAAATCTAAAAGCATTTTAAAATTCAAAAGCGAGTAAAAAAAGGGCCTGAGATGATTTCTATGTAAATGTCATCGGTGCCCTCTGGTGGCCAGAAGACATCACTGCACCTTCTACACAAAGCATTAGATTCTCACTGGCTATCTTTAAAATCACTTTATAGGTTTTAATCATCAGGCTTTACTCATACTTTCAGATATGGCCGGGAATCAAAATCCAAATGGTGAGCCAGACGCTAAAACCTTCTCCCAGCAGCAGCAGGAGAAAAGCAACAATTCTTGCAGTTCGTTTCCACAACATCCAACAGCGGGAGTTTTATTTTATTTTGAACCAGTTGGATTAGTGAACAAACCTGCACTTTGGCTGCACATTAAGTAAAACAATCCACGATCTATAATCTAAGACAAATCCCTCTGACCAAAAATCAGACCCTCACCAAGGCTAAACTTTGACTAGACCCTACACCGAGCTGCTAAATATCCGGAAACGGTGAAAACATTTGGCACGGCGCGCTAGTACACATAAGAGCTATAAGACCGCTGTTCAGTGACGCAGCTTTCAGTTTTCTTTGAGACGAGCTCGAATCTAAAAGTCCTGTTTATGTGCCGTCTCTTCCTGATCCCCTCTCATTGGTCCAGAGCTGTTTGTCTGTAGAAACATGCCGCTTGGCTATTGTTCCAGCATCTCTGACCCTGAAACCTGAGCCCTCCAGAGCTCTGGAGGGGGATGCATTTAGGAGAGCTAACACGTTCCCTCAACATGGCTGTGGAGATTTGTAGTGGAAAAGCCATACTGCCGTTTTAGACGTCGCTGTGGCACAAAGCCCAATACATGAAATATCTGCGCTATCGGCCAGTCCTACTGTCGGATTTCTTGGTTACTTTAGGATCCTGAATCACCTGGAAATGGATTTCTGTCTCTCTCTTCATCTTCCTGTCCACCTTTCCCTCAGGTCATCGGTAAGAGCAGCGAGAAGTCAGACGACAGCGCCATAGACGAGAAATACCTCATCGCCACCTCTGAGCAGCCCATCGCCGCCTTCCTGAGGGAAGAGTGGCTGAAGCCCGAGGACCTGCCCATCCGCTACGCCGGCTTCTCCACCTGCTTCAGGCAGGAGGTGGGCTCTCACGGCAGGGACACCCGCGGGATCTTCAGGGTGCACCAGTTCGAGAAGGTCAGCTCAAAGGAGTGGCTGCTGAAGCCTCAGATGATGGATTTCATGATAACTCCCAGCTTCCAGACTGAGCCCGCTGTCTCTGGTTGCAGATAGAGCAGTTCGTCTACGCCTCCCCCCACGACGGCAAATCATGGGAGATGTTTGACGAGATGATCGGCACGGCGGAGGAGTTCTACCAGTCCCTGGGAATTCCTTATCGCATAGTAAACATCGTCTCTGGTAGGTCTCTCTCTCTCTCTGAGATGCTCCAGTCCAAGCCGCTAGCTGAAGGTTGGCTTTGTGGGATCAGATTCCTGAGCAAACGCTCGGCTTTGTCTCCGCCCTCACAGGAGCCCTGAACCACGCCGCCAGTAAGAAGCTGGACCTGGAGGCCTGGTTCCCCGGGTCGGGGGCCTTCAGAGAGCTGGTCTCCTGCTCAAACTGCACCGACTACCAGGCCAGACGCCTCCGCATCCGCTACGGACAGACCAAAAAGATGATGGACAAGGCAAGTGCATTTATTGGACACGGTTAAACGGCCTTTCTTTAGCTTTTCTTTAAGGCTCCATAACAAAGGCACATAATGCAGAACTTTGCAGGCAGCAAAAAGAGGAGCTGCTTTAAAAACTCAACGTGATGACATCATCAGTTGCACTTTAACTTTTGCCTCTTTTTGAGTCTTAACGACTAGGAAGCATCCCGTCACACAGAAGTCTGCTAATATCAACTAAAAGACATGAACGACAGGTCCTGTAAAGTTGCCCTGTCCTCTGATCTCTGTAGAAAGAAAGGCTCTAACCTGTCAAAGAACCGTTCAGGCCGTTTTTAATCTTGTTTTTGAAACATTTTGACTGAATGTATCCGAGTATCAGCTTGTATAGATTATCCCACATTTACTAAGGTTAGACAGCAGCTGGCCCGTCCAGAGTCCCAGGAAACTGATCTGTCTTTTCCTGGTCTGGATGCAGTAAATGGGAGTAAGTAGAAATGTTTGTATTTCTCAGCCTTATTTCTCATCCTCCCTTTTGTACTTCTTTAATTGTCTTCCTCCTTCCTTCTATTATGCTCTTCCTATTTCCTTTCCTCCTTTTATTCCTTATGTTCTTCCTTCGTCCTTCCTTCCCTACGTCCTTTCTTTCTTCCTTTTGCCCATAATTATGTGCCTCCTTTTGTCTTTCTACCCTTTCCTCCTCCTTTTCCTCTTCTGTTCATTAGGTCTTTCCTTTTCTTGTGTGCTTGCTCCCTCCTGTTATATCCTTTCCCGGTTCATTCCTCACTTCCTTTTACGTTTTTCCTTCTAGCCTTCTTTTCTCTCTCCCTACCTTATGTCCGTCCTTTTTTTTCATCTTAGGTTTCTTTATTGCATCTGTTCAGTTGCTTTTCCCTTCCTTCTGTCCTTCCTCTTGTTTTTCCTTCCTGGCTATCAGGGTCCAAAATAAACCCTCCCCAGATGCCAAATGCGAGTAAATTTCCCGTTTGGTGAGTAAATTTCAGAGGGCTAGCTGCCACATGGCGAATAAATGTTTGTACCAAATAAATCGTGTCTTTCAGTCATCGTTTGGGTGGATGCTTCTTTATGTTTCTCTGTCAGCTCGTAAGACAAGAAACACACACCAACACTCACACATGTGACGCGACAACAGCAACTACGTCATGTCTGTTTGCTAACAACTAGCGTTTAGCTCAGGCTAATTATTTAGCGGGATTGTCACTACCCGATCCGTACCGGTAGCACGATCCGTTTCATCAGATTCTGCGCACGCGCGAACAGAACAACTTCCGGGTCGCCAAGAAAATAATGTAATTACGGTACTGAAAATACTTATTTCTATACTTAAATCATTAAAGAATGCTAAACTATATCGTATAGAAAATATTGAAGACTTTTCTGGAAGAAATTGATGCGTTTTAAATTCGCTCCATTGTATTGCTTGACGTCATCATCGGATATACTCAGAAGTCCAGGAAGATATCATTGCGTAACGTTTATCTGTATTGTCTGAATGCACTCTGTTAGTTTTATTATTTGTTCAAACAGGACTGGAAAAAAATATTTTTATCCCTAATTATAAGGTGAATTTTGTTATACATATAATCTTGTACTAACATTTTTTTTTATTAGAAAGTTAAAATTATCGATTGAGATTTTACCGCCCTCTGGTGTACACATCATAAACTAGAGAAGATCTCGTCATTATAATAGCCATTGTTTATTTTTTACAAAAACCGAACAGGGAATAGAACAAACAACACACGACAAAGCCAAGGCATACATTATAAAAATACATTTATTAGGCACAAAATACACAAATAAATGATAAAAAACTGAGGAATATTCGAAATCAGATATACTCAAATGTGTTTATAGATGTTTTTTATGTACTTTAAGGAAATGGTGTATGTATTTTTATTTCCCTAACCATATTTTTGCTATTTAAAAAAAATCATAGATTTTCTGTGTGGTATTTCTGTTGTTTCATTTTAAGATTATGCAATATTTACACAAATACAAAGATATACAAAAAGAAACACCAGGCCCAAAAAAAGACAAAAGAATAAAAAGTAAGAAAAACGAAAAATTGCCTACCGGAAGTTATTCTGTTCGCGCGTGCGCAAATGAACTGATGGTACGGATCGGGTAGTGACACGGATTATGTGGAGATGTTTAGCAGGAGTCGGTCAGAATTCGTATTTTGGACGGTAAAAATATGGTTGGCCGGTTGATTTTTATCTCTCCTTCTGTTCCTTCCTCGTCTCTGCTTTACTTTCTTCTTATGCGGATATTAACTCTACTCGCTGCTGCTTGCATGTATCCTTCCAGCGCCATTTCCTAATCTTTATCAGCATCTGGTTAAGTTCAGACTATTTGAGCTGACGTAAGATGTCGTCTATTCATACAGTTTCAATTTAGGATCAACAAGTTGTGCTCCCACTGCGGTTGTTGCCGCGGCGACGCCAGCACCCGTAGAGTTGTCTCGTGCGGCGCTCTGAAGCCGTCCGATCTGAGATGAAAGCACTGACACCCCCCCCCTCCTTCCTGTCTTTGCCGTGCAGGCAGAGTTCGTGCACATGTTAAACGCCACCATGTGTGCAACAACGCGCGTGATGTGCGCCATCCTGGAAAACTACCAAACCGACGAAGGCATCGTCGTCCCCGAGAAGCTCAGGGCGTTCATGCCTCCTGGTGAGATCGCCGTTCCCGTCTCTGTGAAAATGTAAAAATGACGCAGCGGACCCAGATCCTGTTTAATTTAGCAGGAGCGCCTGATGACACTGCAGCATGTTACTCTGACAGAGACTAGGAGACACTCCACTAAAAAGATGCTCATGAATTTGGGGACGGGCAAAATTGCAGCTTGTGAGTGACGTTTTGTTTCCCCCTCCCTGCAGGTTTGACAGAGATCATTAAGTTTGTTAAGCCCGCCCCCATCGACGTGGAGATGTCCAAGAAGGCTAAGAAGCAGCAGGAGGGAGGGAAGAAGAAGAAGAAGGAAGGAGGAGACCAAAACCTGCCCAACGCCATGGAGAGCATGTCCGTCAACGACTCGTAGAGCGCCCACCCACCACCCACCCACCTCACAGAGCCAAACCGATGGAACGCAGCCTCGTCAATGACTACAAACATCAGCGTTCAGTTTAGTCGTTTCTCCTGAACTGAATTAGTTTAGACCAGAAAAGAAGAAATGGCCTTTTTTTTTATTTAGGCTTGTTAAAGGTTGTTTAATCACTGAAGGAAAGGGAGGCTGTCTTGTCCCGTCTGGTTGTCGGTCTTCATCTCATGAAAAAGGATTTCTCCGTCAGCTCAGACATTCTCTCGCCACGTCTTTTACCTTTTTGGTAGTAAAGCCTGAATGAGGCTGAACCAAGCAGGCTGATCTCACTCAACCAGTCGATCCTTCACTTTATCTGCGTTTACTTTCTGTGATCAATTCAGAGGAGCCAGTAGTATTGGTAACTATGGGCAAGAACACATCTGTTTCTGAGGGGTTGTAATCATTTAAGATGCAGTTTCAACATGTCTGGCATGTTTCATTAAATCCATTTGGTGTCTGTTGGGCTTTGCTTTCTGTCCCGTCATCAACATCATCATCACCGTTGCTGCTTAACGTCAATAGCGACTGTGAATATTGACGTCCTCTGACTTTGATTTAAAAGATGTATATGAATGCGCATTAATGAAGTGGCACTTACTGTAAACAATAAACACAGGAGACATGAACTTTGTGGCTTTCCTTTGATGTTGTGTTAATGGATTCTCTGTACTCAGGCGTGATTATCTAAAAAATTTAAAGTTGAGTAAAAGGGATGACAAGAAGACGGCCAATCAAGATTTGCTACCAAGCACTAGTCAAAACAACCTTAGTTGTGATTAAATTATTAAAAAAAGACTAGTTGTGGACCCGGGTCACACAAAATTACAGACTAATAAAATCTCCTTCCTACTGTGTCTTAACTACAGAAGATGATCGTCTACTATAATAATGCATTTGAAGGTTTCAGCACTGGAGAGAGAAGCAAAGCTGTCATTGTATAGGATTTATTCATATTACTGATTTATCTTTCACTTGTGTTCATCCCACAGGGTTTAGTTCTTAGACCAATACTTTCTGTTTTAACACATGCTTCGACAAAGTGGAATAAATTTCTTATATGCTGATGATATCCAGCTATAGTTTTATAAAAATCGCCTGATTATACCGTTTTACAGCCTAAAGAGTTTAGTCTGGATGTCTAAATTTTTTACAGGAAAAACTCAAAAGTAAAAAATGTTGTCAACTTAGAAATGTTCTACCGATCAAGTTGGAGAATGAATTATATAACCAGCTGATTAATAAAAGGTTTCTATGGCTTCTCTGTTTAATTTATGTAAGACTGCCAAAAAAAACCCAACGGGTCCCAAACTGATAATAAATGTCCCTGTGTTTGTGCTGTTGCTAACGGAGATGTCATTAAAAAGGTTCAGCAGAGCTTCCTGCCACCCTCTGATGTCAGATAAAGAGCAATAAGGAAGACGTTTGTTACTCATTGACTCAGGCAGACTTTATACCCCTCAGCGTAACATCAAGAAAGCCACACACTTCAGTACATTCACCAAAGGTAAGATCACATCTACTGCGTCTCCTTTCACATGACAAACTCCTTTATTCTGTAATGTACTCGCCTGCTGCTGGTTTCAGGCTTTTGTTTGGAAACAACAGGCCCAACGATGAGCGACGTTTTAGAGGATGAAAGTGACCTCTCCTTCACTGTGAAGGTAGTCATATTCATCTGTTAACAAATCGAATGCAGAAAGCTGGCTCTTAATGTATATAATGATGTCTTTTGAAAAAAAAAAACGAGACCCGGTTCATTTTGAGGGAAAAGTTGCTTCTCCCCATCTCTGTGAACAGTTTCTGGGCCGGGTGGAGGTGGTCCGCCCTTCGGGGCTACAGATCCTGGAGGACGCTGCGCAGAGTCTAAAGGTGAGGAGCTGCTGCTTCACATTGTTTCAGATCGCGTCTCCAGACGGTCTATTGCTCGCTGTGTTTGGGACTGACAGGAGCAGTTTCAATCCTTTTTTTGTACCTTTTTCCTCACCTTTTTTGGTTTCTTTTTTTTTTGATATTTCTGATTCTGGGTTCTTTGGGTTCAATATGGAAGCTCAGTACTTTTCCAAAACAAGAATTGGGTGGACAAAAAAAGTAACAGTTGTGAAAGCATGCTGGCAGTGGCATCATTCTGAGGGTCCAGTACTCAGCAGGATAACGCCTCCAGATATTTGAGCATCTCCTCAAATCCACACCGTATGGCTGAAACTTTGACTCAGCTGGGTGTTCCAATGGGACAAGGATCCTAAGAACCAATCAGAATTGGCAGGAATGAATAAAAGCTGGCTAACAATTCCTGCCTCAGAAAAATATATCCTCATTGCATGATGCGGCCTCCCCCATGCGTCACAGTACAGACAGTGCTGGCAGAAAGGTGAGCAGTGCTTGTTTTTCTCCAGACATGATGATTTTATTCTTGCTTTGGCAACCTAAGGAGGTTTCTCTTGCAATATCCAAGCAGGTTGCCATGTTCCTTTTAGTCCTGCCCCTCCACAATAAAGGCCAGCTTGGTGGAGTGCATTATGTAGGCACGTCATGTTCAATCGACTCAACTGAAAGGCCTTTCGTAAGGTTAGGCTCTGATCAGAGGAGATTATACAAACCGGATTCCAAAAAAGTTGGGACACTAAACAAATTGTGACTAAAAACTGAATGCGATGATGTGAAGATGGCAAATGTCTATATTTTATTCGTAATAGAATATAGGTGACAGCTCAAAAGTTTAATCTGAGTAAATGTAACATTTTAAAGGAAAAATAAGTTGATTCAAAATTTCACAGTGTCTACGGATCCCAAAAAAGTTGGGACAAGTAGCAATAAGTGGCTGGGAAAAGGATATTGAGCATATAACGAACAGCTGGAAGACCAACTAACACTAATTAGGTCAATTGACAACAGGATTGGGTATAAAAAGAGCCTCTCAGAGTGTCAGTGTCTCTCTGAAGCCAAGATGGTAAGAAGATCACCTATTCCACCATTGTTGCGCAGAAAGATAGTGCAGCAATACCAGAATGGTGTTGGCCAGTGTAAAATAGCAAAGACTTTTAAGTTATCATCATCAACTGTGCATAACATCATCAAAAGATTCAGAGAATCTGGAACAATCGCTGTGCGTAAGGGTCAAGGCCGTAAAACGTTACTGGATGCTCGTGATCTCCGGGCCCTTAAACGTCACTGCACCTCAAACAGGAATGCTACTGTCAAGGAAATAACAGGATGGGCTCAGGAATACTTCCAGAAAGCATCGTCAGTGATCACAATCCGCCGTTGCCAGCTGAAACTCTACAGTGCATCACTGATGGTATGAGGTTGCATGAGTGCTTGTGGCATGGGCAGCCTGCATGTCTGGAAAGGCACCATAAATGCAGAGACCTATGTTCAGGTTCTAGAACAACATATGCTTCCATCTAGACGTCATCTGTTTCAGGGAAGACCCTGCATTTTTCAACAAGATAATGCCAGACCACATTCTGCAGCAATCACAACATCATTGCTACGTAGGAGAAGGATCCGGGTACTGAAATGGCCAGCCTGCAGTCCAGATCTTTCACCTATAGAGAACATTTGGCACATCATAAAGAGGAAAGTGCTACAAAGAAGGCCCAAGACGATTGAACAGTTAGAGGCCTGTATTAGACATGAATGGGAGAGCATTCCTATTTCTATACTTGAGAAACTGGTCTCCTCTGTCCCCAGACGTCTGTTGAGTGTTGTTAGAAGAAGGGGGGATGCCACACAGTGGTAAAAATGGCCATGTCCCAACTTTTTTTGGAATTTGTTGACGCCATGAAATTTGGAAATAACATTTTTTTTCCCTTAAAATGATACATTCTCTCAGTTTAAACTTTTGATCTGCGATTTGTGTTCTATTCTGAATAAAATATTTGTTTTTGACACCTCCACATCATTGTATTCAGTTTTTATTCACAATTTGTTTAGTGTCCCAACTTTTTTGGAATCCGGTTTGTAATTAATTATTCTGCACCTATTACATTTGAGTGTTTACATGATTTTTTTTTTTTCACAAAAATGTCTAATAACTTATGGTGTTTTTGTAAAGAAAACTGCAATCGGATCCTATAATGTGACTATCGCAAACTATAGGTTAGTCACTGAGGGAAGGACATAGTTGTCTGTCTGACTCGCTGACTGAAGGAGGAAACTTGGCTCCAATACTGGTTGAAGGCTGTTTATTTTTCTTCTTCTTGCATAATACACTTTGACAAGATTGTATATTGACTAGAAAGATACTTTGGTTATTGATTTGTTACTTTGCGGTCAACAGAAAATATCGGCCCCTATGTCAACCCTCTCTCTCACAAACAAAAGACAAACTCCATGGGCAGACACAGGTGTGGATTATCATCCACACCCAGCCACACCCACACACACACACAGACATATATCCAAACACACTCACTCCCTCTTGTGACCAGTGCTAAACACATCCATGCCTCTACAGATCCTTTTATAGTGACATTTTGTAACTGGACATATACATTTTGTTAATATTCAATTTATCCTGTTTAAATGGTTGTTAGGTTCAGTTAGGTTCCTGTGATTTGGCAAATAGAGCAGCAAACACAACAAAATGGCGCAAAAGTTTTTTAAACTCCCATTTACAGCGTTTTGGGGAATAAAATAAATAAATAAATATATATATATATATATATATATATATATATATATATATATATATATATGTATGTATATGTCCTTTTATTTGCGCACTCATAACCATTTTATTTATTGATGTGAATCTTGTAATCCATCTGTTTTTCATTAGCAGCCTCCGCCGCCACAGATTTAAATGATCTATTTCCTCTTTTAAGACGGCAGATAAATTCAACTCAGAAAAGGCAGCGAGGAACAGCAAAGTCCACATCTTCCTGACATTGAGTGGGATTGACATCTTGGAAAACAAAACCAAGGTGTGTGAAAGAAGCGCTCGAACAGGTTGTTTCAACGAATCTACACGGTACAGTCATGGCCCGAAGGTTTTTGGTGGTGCTACAGCTTTGTTTTTGGTTTTTTTTGGGGCTGCATTTCAATACGTGTTTTAGGTAAGGACAAAGCAGAAGTGCATCAGCAGCCGCCAACATAAGTGCAGTCAGTAAAGAAGGCGGTAGGAAAAGGAGCCTGTATACTTCCTCTCACAGTACCTTTAGCATAGGAACCTGCTGCTAAGGAGCTCTAAGCAATCCCACAATCCTTTGTGTGACATGATGTGTAAGCACAGCCCACCTCACGGAAATGAACAAAAATAGCCGGAGAGCAGAGAGCGCACACTATGTAGTTCATTCTCAGAAGGCTGTAGGCCCAGATTTGACTAGAATCATGTATGTGTGTTTCCTTCACGTAATGACGTCGGAGATAAAGGCTATCCGAAATCGGCACAGTGGTCCGAAGCTCCTTTCCTACCCACAATACAGTTCTTACTGTTGACCCCGTGAAAGGTTACGGAATAGGAGCCATAATTAAGGTGATACGAATGGAAGCTTAGACGATTTCGGATGGAGCCCTGGACTTTCTTCTGCTGCAGAATTACATCGCATCAGCCTAAATGACGGGCAGCAAAGAGGCTCCATCTGCCCAGAAGAATTAGGAAAGGCAGAGAGAAATTAAGCAGGAAGCACCAGGAGTGTTTGGGGATTTCTCTTAGAAGTCCTCCCTCTGACTGTTTGACACATCTAAAACGTCTTTTGTGTAGAGAGGAAGAGGTGAGCATCATCCTTTGTCTCAATGGTGAAGATCAGAATCTTTGCTTTCGCTTTCAGGCCCCACCAAAAGCCTTGAGCCATGGCTGTCCAGTGTGTGTCTCTTAGTGCCTCGGCTTACACGTTCTCCTCGTCTTTGCCGCCTCAGTATCTCCTGTACTCGTGCCCTCTCTCCACGGTCTCCTTCTGCGCCGTCCTGCGCTCCTCGCCCAAAGTCTTCGGCTTCGTGGCGCAGCATCCTGCATCAGACAAGTACCACTGCTACCTGTTCCAGAGCCAGAAGTTTGTGAGTGCTCCCTCTGCAGTATTAACACACAGAAAAGAACTACTTAGGGCATCCCTGACGCGTTTTCGGATGGATTTGTGCGCCTATTGTTTTCCGACTGGAACTATCTTGAAATCTTTTCAGGCTCCTGTGCTGGTCTCAGCTATCGGCGATGCCTTTCAAGTGTCCAGAAAGGAGCACAACGTCAGAGGGGAGCGGGACCTGGTCGTGGAGGCGCTCAGACACAAGGTTAAGCCTCCTGGTCATGTTGTTAAATTGAGCCTTTTGTGCAATATTTACAGATTTAATGATTCATAAACCAATAAATTAATTACGATTTGTATGTTTTTTTTGTGTTTTTTTTTTTTTAGAATAAAGTGCTGCAGAGAGAAAACGAAGAGCTGAAAAGGAAGCTTGCAGGACAAAATATCTATGAGAGCATGCCTAAGTAGTATTTAGACACGCATGTGCGCTGTGGATACAAATAAGTAACGTCCTTGGGACAAAAGATTTTAACAGACTCAAGCAGGAGTGGGTGATTGAGGCGGCGCAAGCAAAATACATGTATATATATATATATACAGAGTGGTATACAGAGACCATAACTAAATATATCATTTATATGAGTAAATAATGTATGAGTAAATTTCTATTTCATTTGAAAATTAACACTACTAGTCAAATAAAAAAACTAAACCGTTCAGCCTTTGTTTGAAATGAATGTCCAATTTTTTTTATTTATCAGAAAAATAAATCTGATCCCGCCAGAAGGCTATGGCTGACGTATTTTATAAGGTCGCCTCTCAAATCCTTTCTTTCCACCATCTTTTAAACATTTTGACAGGATGGAGACCAGGTTGCGACCAGTAATCTAAATTTTATTTTCATTATTTTATGCTTGCACCCAACATGACATTTGTAAAAAGCCTTTGATTGCTGGAATGACAATTAATATTTTTGTATTGATTATAGAGAAAGATGTATATAATTTTCGACAAGCCACATGTATAAAGCATTGAATTAAAACAGATACTTTTTTTTTCCAATTTGAGGCTTCTTTTAGGTTGTTTTATTGTCCTCTGAGTGACGCCTTTCTGTCTCATTTCCTGTCAGAATCAACATTCTTGGTCTGCCATGGAATTATGTCTGCATGTCGGCAGATCAGTAAAATACCGCTAACACAGCGGCATGTAGCTACATAAGCAGATAACTTTGAAACTGCACATAATGTATTCATCAGTAAATGTTTTTTTTTTTTCTTTTTCATTTTCTTTGATCTTTGACTTTGTTGCATATGGTAAGTCTAGACAGCAGAGGGCAGCACTGACCCTTCCAATTATCAATAAAACGTTGCCTTAAAATGCTGATAAATTTTGCTGGATAAAACTTTTTGAGATTATTTAATGACTCATTGCTGTATGAAATAAAAGCTGATTCGTAAGAACTGGCAATTTATAGTTTTTTTATTGGAGATTCCGCCTCATTCTTGTTTTTCTAGGAAATAGTAAAAAAAAAAAAAGTTTCTTTTTTCTTTACCGAAACATATTACAAAACAATAGGAAAGTAGGCCTACCACCAAGTATACAGTATATGTTTTGAATGTACAGAACAAAGAACAAAATGCATCTACTCGGCGGGGCGCGTAGATGCACTTTTTGACTTACAAAAGAAAGAAAGTTGAAGCCATGCGAAAGGCATAAACTCTTCACATAAGCCCCTAAACGCAGCACCGCACCTTACCGCGCCGCTTTGTTCACAGAATTACGACGCGCGACGGGCACCTGAACTCCACACGCCGGAGCGTTCATGGTGTCCAGGACGAAGAGCGGCTGCTGACTGGGGGGAAACAGGGCTCTATGGAGGTACCTTAAATAAAACTACCAAATAAAGTTAACTGGACTTAGTGTTCTAACTCACAGACGCCTCCGGTCGAAGTTTTCAAACTTTTACGGGCACCCGGACTAGCAAAAAAACCAAAACAACAACTACTAAGTGAAGTACGCCGCATCAGGTGTGGCAGGACAAACCGAGGCTCTGGGAAAAACGCGGTCCTTCCCTTCAACACCAGCCCCACTGCTTCTCCCGGGACTGCGGCGCTTACTTACTTTCGGGGACGGAATGGCGCGCTTTCATCAGCCGGGAAACGACGTGTAGTCGCGGGGAGAAAGTTGCACCCCAACTCGCCCCCGCCATGGGCGCGCGCTTGTCTCGGAGCGGCAGCTGCCTGTCGCTTCTCCCCGAGAGGCAGGCGGCGGGCCGGCCGGCGGAGCGCAGAGAGTCCGACAACGACTCCCTGGACGGGCTCGTCAGGCGCGAGGACATCGCCCAGTTTCCCTACGTGGAGTTCACCGGGAGGGACAGCATAACCTGCCCCACATGCCAGGGCACCGGGAGGATCCCTTCAGGTCAGTGGGGGACTAGGCCCAACGTGTTTATTTCATTATACGTCATTTTTTATTGCATCTAAGTGTGTGTTGTTGTCGCTCGTCAGAACAAGTGAACGAGCTGGTGGCGCTGATCCCGTACAGCGACCAAAGGCTGCAGCCTCAGAGGACGTGAGTCCCCGCATCGACCGCCTTTACTTATCTGCACCACTGTTTCCTCTGCGTGGAGATAAAACACCACAGGGACCACACGTGGGGCCCTCAAGGCTTGCTCAGAACAAATTACACAACCCTCCATCGAGCTGCATTTCAAATGCTATTTTACTCAGTTGCCCTTCTTTTCTTTTAACCTGTATTTACATACATTTGAAAACGACAAAGGCATTTAAAAACATTTGTATATTACGCAAAGTTTAAGGCGAGCTTGGAGTGTTGTAGTTCAAAGGTCAGCACAGCTAGCCCTTCGTGATGAAGCAGCTCTCAGCTTCAAAAAGCCTGATGATCGCTGAGATACACGGTGACGCACAGGCGTGCGTCTTTGGAACGTCAAATCATTTTGATGTATTATACTTTAATATTATTTACATCGGAAAGATTAAAAAAAAGGAGCAGAACGCAACAAACACGGTCTCTCCTGTTGCTTTTTTTTTGCTTCTTTAAATCATCACACTCCTTGATTGTCCTTGATTTGAGCAGGTAAATAAGATTATTTGCCAATGGAATAAGATTTTTGCACTTAAAATAGGAACAACTCATCTCCATCACCTTATTTAAAGTGCAGGATGTCTAATTATCTTATTTTGGGGGTCAAAATACTCATTCCATTGGCAAATAATCTTTTTTTACCTGCTCAAATCAAGGACAAATACACTAACTATAAGAACATTTTACTTATTTTTAGACCCGTTTTTGCAGTGCATTTTGAAGACGGCAGAGTAAGAGGACGGGTTAAACCATAAACGAAACAACAATAACAGCTGCAACGACGAGAACTGTGCTTCATGTATCCATCTGACTTGTGGCGTTTGTGTGCGTTGCAGGAAGCTGTATGTCGTCCTGTCGGTGGTGCTGTGTCTTCTGGCCTCCTCGCTCGTAGCCTTCTTCCTCTTCCCTCGCTCCGTGGTGGTGGTGGACGCAGGAATCCGCTCAGTGAGCGTGCAGTTTGATCACTCCAGTACCACAGTCCTAATGAACATGACGGTTGGTTTCCTCTCAATTTCACTGTCATATCACCTGTGTGTGTGTATAGCTTGAAAATCTATACACACACACACAGGTGTGTGTGTGTGTGTGTATAGACAAATGTTCTATACACAAATCTATCTATCTGGGGTGCAGCAATACACAAAACTTACAATTTCACTGTCATATCACCTGTGTGTGTATAGCTTGAAAACAAACTCTATCTATCTATCTATCTATCTATCTATCTATCTATCTATCTATCTATCTATCTATCTATCTATCTATCTGGGGTGCAGCAATACACAAAACTCATGGTTTGGCTCTATACTTTAGTGTCACGGTTTGGTATTTTTTTTCTGTACGAGAGTTTTTTTTTTGCCCTTTTTAACCTGTGATTTATTTAAATGAGTTCCAAACTTTTGTTTGAATTTAAGCGTAAAGTTGTTGCATTAAATGTTTTTTGACGAGCCAAATAAAAACAAATGAATAACTGGGGCTGGATGAAATAGATAAAAAGCATATCGATAACATAGAAATCATATTAACCCACAGATGATTATCAGCAAATTCAAAACGTATAGTTTAAGTGTAGCCCTGGCCGTTTTATGCTGTTGCTTAGCGACCTGTTTTTAGATGCAGGACACACACACATGCTGAATTCAAACTCAACTCTTTATTCAACCAACTTTTTACCAAAACTGGTACATTTTTAAAAATTAAAAAGAAGAAACTCTTTGAAGGGGGCGGGGCTTGGTTTCTGGGTCTGTGTTGTGATTGGTTGGAAGTGATGACTGCAATATTAACCCACATGACTAGAATGCAAAAGGAAGGAAAACTGTTCTAAAGAACTTTTTATTGACCCTTTTTTTCCTATCATCGATATACGTCTATCGATCGATATATATTGTTGTTGAATTATTGTCCAGCCGTATGAATAACAAATGTATCTGATGGAGAAATCACTCGTCTTCTGTGGAAAACGGCGTATATAAGAAATAAATAGCTCTTTGCAAAGTAAAAGCTATACCAAACCCATCTTCTGGGGTATATTCAGTATCATATTAAACAAAAACACAGGTCCTTTATAAAATGAGCCGCTCTGTGAACCACTCATCTTCAGGAGTGCTAGCACTTGGCTGTATATTCAACTAAAACAGCTTAAATAAAAGCATGAATAAAAAATAAATACCTTCCTTAATATATATATATATATATCTTTTTGAAACAGGATTATACAGATTTTTAAATCACTTGTGGGCATAAATGTACAGTAGTCGTGTTCCCACTGACGTAGTCAAGCGTTGTGTGGCACGTCTGTGGATGCTTAAGTATGACAGCGATGCATGTCATACTTAACATGGAAACCAAAGTAGTCCTAAACGCCAGATGTGAACGATGATGGGGGAGCTTTGATTTCAGGTAAAGTTGGAGCAGTAGCCTTGTTGCAACGAGCTAATTTCTCATCACTTCTCACTAGCTTGACAGAATGCATGTGGGAGGCGCTCAATGGATCTGTGCTCGACCATGCAGCCTAGGCGGAGTAGTCGCACGCAGATCCACTGAGCTTTGAACACAGAGCGCTTCACCTTTAGGCAAGTTGATAAAATAAATAAATGCATTGTTCAATAGATAGGCGTACCGAACCGAAGGCACTGTTTGACCGGTTCAATACAGATACATGTATTGTTGCAAACCTTGTGTGTGTCTGTGTATATACATAATTTGCTGATTGTGTTTTTTAGTAGTTGACAGCTGTGATCCAGCTGTAGAAGGATCTCCTTCTCTGTTAGTTCCGATCGCCTTCGTGATAAAAATTGCTGCTGTCATTATGATTGCAAGATGTTCTGCACTTACAATTTATTCACCACTTCCTGTGTGTGTAAAAAAAGAACACAAAAAAACCTGACTAGACATGACTAGAGTTGCAGCTTAGCTGCAGATGTTTCTGTAAAAGCCTTGACCTGACTTGTGCCCGGTGCACACTGTGCCGTTTGAGCGATCCTATAGGATGTTGATTTAATCGTCTTTGGTATTATGTCAAGTTTCACGTGTGTTTGATGGTGTGTTTGATTTTACTAAATCACTTCCGACGTACGACAATAAACAACTTCATCAGCGCCGGCCATCCGTCTGCGGCGCCTGTTGCATTGAGTCCAATGTTCCAGTTCAGTGCATCAAAGTCTGCTACAGAGGGAAAAAATGCATAAAGAAAGATATATATATATATATTTTTTTTTAAATACATCCAACAGGAAGGAAATTGCATTGGGATCCAAATTATTAATCAGTCTTTGTCTAGGCTGCCATAATAAAAGAGCAATAATGAAAGCTGTCTCTGGTTTGGGGCTGGCATGCAGTCCAACCTGTTCACAGCCGTCAATGCTCCGTGTGGAGGCATATTTAAACAAGCTTGTCTGTTAGGCATAAGAATTTACCCACAAATCCAAAACATATTAATTTTTTCTATTTCTGCGGGGCAGCACTGTCAAAATAATCGATGTAGCGATATAATCTATACTAAAAAATAAAATATTCAAAGATACTGATTTGCGTCTAAGTCGATACAGACTGACCCGTTCGTTTCCTCAGATTGTCGCACTTCTTCCAATCGCAGCGCAGCAACAACGGAGGCTCCCTCCTCCCCCTGCAGCCGCTCACTTAACGACGATCTGTTGCTGGGAGTTTTAAACTCTACACGTGGAGTACAGCTGGAAAAAAACACACAAGACCCTCTTTGGCGAATAGATAACACAAAGCTGTTGTTCGGAAGAACTTTGCTTAAAAACAGCAGGTGGTCAGGAGAAAAAAGACAGGTGTTACATGCTAAGCTAACAAATTTGGTGTTTGAGAGAAACGTAAATTGGTTAGCGAGCCTCTGCAGCGGTGAATAAACCTCCTGAACCACAAGCTAACGCTAGCTAGTATTAGCTCGACAGACAGCTCTGTGATGAGCTTCTGTTGGTCTCTGGGCAGCTCCTTTGAGCGGCACAGCTCCACGCAACGCTCCTGCTGCGTTACAAGGCAACGCAGGAAAACCTCAACCAGCTGGTGGCTCATAAGTAGTAATGAAACAAACCAGCTGTAAAAGATGAAGGTGGCTGATAAGAAAGGGATTATGGCCGATGACGTGTCCATTAACAGAAATGAATGGACTTCGCTGAAGCAGCCGTCCTCTGCTCGGTGTCGGACACTTCACGCCTTGGCGTTGGCCATTCATTTCTGACAATGGACACCTCGTCGGCCATTATCCCTTACTTAGGGCGGAGCCAGACTGAAACTGATGATTAGCGCAGAAAAAGCAGGAAC
Organism: Fundulus heteroclitus; assembly: GCF_011125445.2. Taxonomy (NCBI): domain Eukaryota; kingdom Metazoa; phylum Chordata; class Actinopteri; order Cyprinodontiformes; family Fundulidae; genus Fundulus; species Fundulus heteroclitus. The sequence continues at coordinate 5,641,611 of NC_046361.1, forward strand.
TCTTTAACAATCAGCTCTGCTGTTTAGGTTAATCATTGAAGAAAATATTACGCAAAATGACCACAAAGACAGAAACTGTACAGGCTTGCTGCTGAATAACCAGATCCTTAGACTCACAGTCCAACACTGACAATTAAAAATGAAAGTGAAAACATATAAATTGCCCAATAAACCAGTAAACTTAAAATGTACCAATTAATAAAAGTGCAATAATTTGCCGTCATTTTGACTGTTTAAAATATCCAAATATTTTATAATTTAATTGACCTTCATATGTTTTTCTTTATTATTCCAACATATTTATTTTAGCCCTTTTAAATTACCAGGAGCAACCTGATAATGATCCAATTATTGTTTCTGCTTTTACTTTTGATCTTTTCAGTTTCAATCCTGCATAGAAGTGTCTCCCTACTTTTTTGCACTAACCAATAAAATGACATTGAAGTTTGGCATTTGCCAATATATTTCTTGCACCCAACCATAACAAAGTCTACGCGTTCAAATAAATGTTGCTGCGGTATCGAAAATGGTATCGGAATATTTCTCTTTGTGTCCAAATCGAGTTTTAATATTTTGACAACCCTACCTGTAAGCACGCTAAAAAACGTCCGACATAAGACTGATTTAGAACCACAACCAAAGATTCCTCCACAATTTTACCACCGTGCTTGTCTGTGTGTACCGAGCGTTAGGCAGATTCAAACTTCTTTAGGAGCTTTGCTGCCTGTGCATGTGAGCAAGCAGTTGTCACAGAACCAGGTTTTATATTCGTTCGTTGGGTAGGTAGGTCGGTCATGCCCTTGGGAGATTTTAGGTATTCCATAACTTAAAAGGATTAAACAACAAAAATACAGCAAGCATCCAAAATGCAGGTATACAAAATGTTACGATTAGAACTGTTGTTTTGAAGCAAAGCCAACTTATTACCGAGTTTAAACATATATTAGTGACTACTATAACTAGCATTACTGAGAAAAGGATCCTATTACTGTCATTGTGATTCAGACAGGAGCAGTTTATTTTAAAGATGCAGTTTTAGTGCATATTCAGACAGGAACAGGGAAACCAGCAACCAGTGGTGGGGCTACAGGGAGCTGAGGTGTTTACCTGCTGAATGTAACCGCTGTGAAAGTTTTTATTTCTGATTTAATAAAATCTTTACGGATCGCTCTCTTACTGTTACTCTGTGCTGCTCTACCGAAGTGTTCTCTCGCGCTCGCTCGTCATCGGATACAAATCAAATTAAACTTCTTCGTGTTAATTCAAATTAAGTTCTAATTTTATTTCCATAACCTTTGTTATGATTGTTGTGTTGTAACTGCAACAGATTATTTTTTCTTTTTTTTTTTTTTCGTCAACCAGGTTGGGACACTTAAGGGAGTGCCTGGCTAAAGACGTTTGGAAACCGCTGTTTTTAAATATTATTAAAATATTTTAGATGTTACAAGATCGCCATAATTTTCATAGAATTACATTTTGAAAATTAACAAACTAAAATAAAGTACATTTTAATTAAATACTCATTAATTATTTTCAAAAGCTGAGCCACATCAGAGGGATCAAAGAGTGGCAGGTTGCCGACCCCTGACCTCTGACCTAGGAAATGTGTGGCGATTTTCTGTTTGTATCTGAAAGTTGGATTTTCCCTCTTGGAAATACAAGGTTTGCCATGAGACCCTACGTCTACTCTGATATTTTTGCAAGGCTGCCAGCACGTTCCATGACAGAGAGGTTGAAAGCTTGAAAACCTGAAACATGTTCAGCCTTCCTGGTATCTGCTGAAAGTCTTGCTCTCTCTCGTCTTGACATGTGGATGAAACTGTTTCCTTTTAAATATCTTCCTACATCTCAGTCCTCTGATTTATTTATTTATTTATTATTATTTTACGTCACTGATACTGAAAACAGCTAAGTTTGTACTTCCACACAGACTTGGTTGTGCTTAAACATGTTGCGTTTAATGAGCGGATAAACGTAGGAACTCTCAGTTTCAGACCAGCCAGTCCCTGTTCCCTGCAGATTAAGATTCTGAATCCGGTGGTCAGCCGAAGACTCGGTGCATCTGCAGTCATAACCTCAGCTGCTCCTGATGCCAGAATGTGTTCCTAAGGGATATTACTGAAACTTTATGTTTTTGTTTCTTTGTTCTAGTGGGCTTATTAAGCAGCGTGCGTTTCATTTCCCTTCCAGAGCACGCTGAACTTCAGCAACCCAAACTTCTTCTCCGTGCTGGTGCAGAGCGTGAACTGTCAGGTCCTCTACATGAAGACGGTGATCGGGACGCAGCAGCTGGACAACGCCACCACCATCCAGCCGCTCAGTCACAGCCAGGTGGGGAAAACAGACGTCCTAAACGCCCTCGGTTGTCTCACGCCAGCACATTCGAAGTTTTAAATGAGAACTTTAGTATATTAGCTGCAACTCACAACGAACGTGCAAAGTCGCAGGCGTTGTGTCGTCGACTTTGCAGCAATCCCTCATACCGAGCGTACATGTCGCGACCACAGAGAGCAACATTATTTCTGGGTAAATAACAGCAGTCTGTACACAGCGTTCCCGACGTTGTGAGATCATGAAAACACAAGGTTTTGGCAGTATAAATGTGCTGCACATGTGCCTGCCAAAGGATCTGATTGGTCGGCATTCAGCCGACTCAGCAAAAGCCCACGAACAGACCACAACCCCGACGACGCCCCTGTGAGTCTTTCCGTTCGCATGCACATCTCTACATGTGCCTTTATCGCAATAGTCACACACGCAAGGTCTCCTCTTTGTATGTCACGCTATAAAGCATCAGATGAAAATACAAAGCAAAATCCGCCAAAGAATACTCAGAGGTTCCCATTTTTTGTTGCGTGTCATTTGGTAAGATCACTTGCTTAGTTGTTAAAGAGGAATGTGGTTTGTTGTTGTTTCCTGATCAAATATGACATGTTTGCTGCTTGGGTTTTATCACTGTATTGCTGTTTTTGCACAAATAGTAGAAAATGTGTGGCAAGATGCATGTAAGAGAAAGAGGTTCACGCTTGTTCTTGCTCTAAGTAGGGCTGGCTGCTGTGAAGAACCTCACAGTTCGATTCCATCTCGATTCTTTCAATTTGATATAAATGTTTCGATATTGTCATTTATTTATATCTTGGCCATATTAACAGGCATTGTATAGCAGCGCATGCATTATTTTTGAGCAATTAAAAATCAGTATGGAGTACAAAAGTGAAAACATGACAGTTCTGTATTAACACTGAAGTAAAGTGCATGTAAACCTAAATTATTCCACTTTTCTCTTAGAAACCGGGGAAATTCTCATAATTTTTGAACAATAACACCTGAAAATAAAGAACTAGCGCTGTGACACTTGTGATGAAGATGGAGAGCAAATGTTAAAAAGAGGATTACAATACAGACTGGGCCTCTTTCAACTGCTGGGTATCAGTTACAGCTAATGTGATCATTTTTATTCCCAGCTAATATACTATAGAACAACAACATGCAGCATCTAACCTATAAGGTAAACTATAACAAAGATGGTTTCTTTCCTTGCTACAAAATAACTTGAAGCTAACAAAATAAAGAAGCGGAAGCTAATAAGCCTCGAATGTTCGCTCTAAGGGAAACCTCTGCAGACACAGATTGCTTTCTGCTACACTGTCTATAATTTTATCACTCCAGTATTTTATCATAGTCATCTTTAGTAGAAGCCTGAATTCTTTAAATGTGTTGCTGCACTTTCCTGGAGAGGTTTCTTTTTTTATCTCAACTTTTCAGCGCCACTTCACAACTTGTTTGTCACGGGGTGACTATCCTCGTTTGAGGGCAGTAGGAGAAGGACCAGATGTGCTATTTACTTTTATCCCTGTGGATCTGAGTCTGTTACCAACTTAACTTTGTATATTATCCCCATTTAAAAGTACCAAGACTTCCTTCTAATAATGAAGCACAGTAATTGAATGAAGCAAAATGATAAATAAATTGTTTACATCTGCACATGGACTTAGCTAAGCTAGAACATATTACCCTCAACTCTTTCAGGGAGATCATCAACGCTAACCTTTTGTGAGCACAGTTAGCCGTTTTTAAGATGGTATAGGAAAATAAAAAAATGTGTGTGCGGTAAATGACCTTATCCTGGTGCTGAAACTCCGCAGCCGTGGGTCTCCATGATCCTGCTGTTTCTGGCGACTTCCCAATTTGCACTTCTGGTGCCCTGGAGCTTCCTGATGAAAGTGCGTCTGTCTGGGACACCCGCCGAGGATTCTACGCTATAACTTCCTCTGCGATGCTGTAGACTTTGACACCAATCGGCCAGTGGGTTCAGATCCCATTAAAGGGGATTTGGAAGCAGGTGGCCTCTGCCTTCAGTATTTTCTTTATACTGATTTAAGTGTTGTCTGTTTTTTTCATTCTCAGCAAAAAATCATGATCAAAATGCAATGGGGCAAAAAAATCATTTAGTCAGCCACTGATTGTGCAAGTTCTCCTACTTAGAAGGATGAGCGAGGTCTGCAATTTTTATTTGTACACTGTAGCTGGTATTCTGGTATTTTGGCCCATTCCTCCATGCAGATCTCTGGGGCAGTGAGGTTTTGGGATCATTGTCATGCCCTGACCCAGCCATGTTCTATCTTTAGTGCTCTGTGATGAAATCTCATGATACATGGCCCCGTTCATTCTTCCCTTAACACAGATCAGTCATCCTGTCCCCTTTTCTGAAAACCAGCCCCAAGGCATGATGCTTCCACCCCCATGCTTTACAGTAGGTATGGTGCCCCTGGGATGCAGCTCAGGCTACGTTCACACTGCAGCCTGAAGTGACCCAATGGCATACCGCGCACGTGACGTCACGGACTCAAGAGCAACGCCCCTTTTGCCGCTTAGGTAGGGCATACAGGTAGAGAACGCCCGTAGCAACCAGCTGTTACACGCGCAACAGAAACAGCGATATGACCGACTTTGCAGCCGTTAAACTTTCCCAAGACGATGTTCCAGGTGCACAGATTACTGGTCCAACTGTTGAAGAACACACCAACCTTCAGCTCAAACGATGGCTTGAGTGTCGAGGGCTTAAAAAGACTGGAAAACTGGCCGAGTTGATCAAACGGTAAGCTTTGTTTTTTTTTTTTTTCCTGCGCGGCGGTCATGGCATCATCGGCTGTTTTTTTGTTTGTAATCACCGTCCAGGGATCGGAATATGTTTAATGTTTGTCTTATTTGAAATGTTTTTGAGTAAGCTATCCTGGTAGCAGGGTATCATGTTAGCGCCTGCTACCATGATAGCCTATATGCTATCATGGTAGCAGGCGCTTCATTATTAACATGTCGGCCACCAAAATACTCTTACCTTGACTTGATGTCGCTGGAATTGGGTCAGGATGTTCTTCGGTTGGGCCCTTTCCTCCGACAAAATGCTTGCTACATATGTACTTGAATTTGGTAACTTTTTCCGGGTTGAACTGTTGTGTAGGCTGACCGCACCGGTGTACCCAGCGCACACATTTCTCCTTGGCAGTCTTGAAGAAAACATCCTTCATATGCGGCCGATCAGCGTAACTCGAGTCGCTGTTGCACGTTCCATAGCAACAATGTTTAAAAACCATGGTTTTAGATTTGGAAAAAGCAGTCGTTTTAACGAGTAAAACCAAGGGTAACGCACGTCTCTTTTACAGCGACACAGCGGCGGACTATGCAAGCTTGTCCTACTGCGTACCACGTGATGTGACGTCATCGTGACGTTACGTTTCTAAAAATAGCTCGCTCGCGGTACGCCATTCCGATTTTTGCTCATATGCGACCTGGATCTGATCTTTTTATGACAGTCTGAACGACACAGATCGGATTTTTTCAAATGCGACCCAGGCCACTTGGATATGTGGTCCTGAATCTGATACGTATCTGATCTTTTCAACTGCGACCTGTGTCTGTACGGCCGGGTCGCATTTATCCGACCCGTACGTCATTGATACTCGACAAACGTCACTATTCTGCGTCCTGCTATGCAGAAGCGGGAGGAAAGACGACACCCACAGCGGACTACAATGAGAAGAGCAGTCAATGGAGGGAAAGCTCTGGTTAGAAAAGAAATTAATGATCGCAAAATGCGCGCCAGCAATATAATCCATGTTTACTTCCGCAAACACTGAGAACGCTTGCTACGTGTGACGTCATCGCGTCCTCGCGTGCGCATGCGGGACACTTGGGTTGAACGCATTCAGTCCACACAGGAGATCACATACAAGTCGCATATATTTGGAAATGTGAACGGACACGCAAAAAAAATCCGATTTCACAAAAAAATCGGAATTGAGCATTAAGACCTGCAGTGTGAACGTAGCCTCAGTTGAGTTTGTGCCAGAAAGTTCTATTTTAGTTACATCTGACATGATATTCTCCCAATCCTCTCCTGGTTCATCCATATCCTCTCTGGCAAACGTCAGACAGGTTTGGACATGGACTGGCCTAATGACGGGGACTCGCCTGGCACTGCAGGGTTTGAGTCCCTCTCAGCGTAGAGTGTTACTGACGGTAGCCTTTGTTGCTTTGGTCCCAGCTCTCTGCAGGTCATTTACCAGGTTCTTCCCCCATGTTTGTTTCAGCACCAGCTCATTCATGGTGAACTATAGAAACTGAATGAGCGTAGATCTGGGGGGGAGGGGTTACCTGCTGTAGGATTCGGGGGTTAGTGCTCAGTTGAATCTGAAAATCTCCATCGATGGACTGTTGCTCTCTAAGCCACTTGAACTACGTGACCAAGACAGACTCTTTGATTTCAACTTTTCTGGTCTTCCGCTAAGTCTCAAATTGCTTGGCTTGGATCGTCAGCCTTAGTCATCATTCTGCCCATTTCTCCCATCAGATCCTGTAATACTATGTTAGCTTCAGAGCCCCATGACTAACTCCTCCGTTCATGCCAGAACGGCATTTATCTGCTGCCAGTACTTACCTAGCAAATGCTGACAAGTGTACCCTGCAGCACATTCCTACAGAGGAGACGGTTCTGGTACTCGCTTGATACACCCGGACCTCCTGAGGCCTTCTTTATGTCCACTGATCCTCTCACTTTAAATTTCCTGATCATCCATCTGCAATATTCTTCAACTTTTTTCTTCATGTGAGTGCATTTTCATAAAAGTGATGCTGGCTGGCTGTAGACTTTTGTTTGAATTCCTCTCCTGCGAACACACAGTAGCAATGATTTTCTGTCTGCCTTTGACAACTTCACCCCTCCTGGTCACCCAACTGGATACAAATAAAGTTTGCTGATCATGTTGCAGCAGGAATCCAGTGACAATGAGTTTTGTTCAGTAGTAAACCCACAGGCTAAAAAAAAAAAAAGCTTTTGGAAATGCATTAGTGTGTCAGACCACTGTGTAAAATATGCTAAGGTGAAATGAAGTTAATAGGTATGGAAATTTGAATTGGTTTTGTCATCATTTCTTGTTTATTGAAATGCCGTTCTGACCCATAGCCCTTATGTCATGACATACCTGCACCTTTTCCCAGGTGAACTACACTGTCAGTGTGGAGATCGGCAGCAGTACGCCTTATGTCTAGTAAGTATTGCACCCAAACTCTGTCTACACAGCCTGGACTAAATAAGCACTCAAGGGAAATAAAATGTGACATTTTCTCTTTTTTTTTTTTTCAGTGCCTTCTGCACAATGCCCAGCATCAAGGTCCACAACATTGTCGTATTTATGCAGTAAGTGTTAACAGTGCCAACAAAATATTTTAGCTGTTGTGAAAACATGACTATATGTACAGCAGATTAGAGATGGGTACCTTTCACACTTGAACTGATACGGTACCAGTACCCAGAACCTGGGAATTGGTACCCGTACTCAATGGTACCTGTTTTTGATGCTTTTGTGTGTTTTATGTTACTTTAACAAAATCTCAAAATTTTTCAGTGTAGGATTTTTGTTTCTCCATTATAAACTTGTTAGGTCTACAAATTAACTTTATGAAATAATTTATGAAATTTGATACATTGTCTGATTCCCCACCACATAAAACAAATTTATACCAACAGTTATCAGAGGCACAGAATAAGGGACTGAAGGTGTGAGTGAATCAAATTCAGGGAATTATTTTAGTGCAACAGTATCAGAGAAAAAACTACTACATTAAAAACCTATTTTATGCTGCTTTGTAATTCAGAGCGGGATAAATTTGTAATGTGGAAACGGAGAAGCTCTCCTCTGCTCTCCTTGCTCTGACTGCAGGCGGGTTTCAGGACGAGGCAGCTGCACACAGCCCTCACTGCTGCCTCAAGACGACAACTGCAGAGCGATTAGTGCTTTCATGGAACGTTACCAATAACACAAATCGGTAGGTTTGTCGCTAGTCGGCTTTTTTTAAAACAGGTCACTACGGGGGTCTGAGAAGTGGCTAAATATAGAGACAAAGTCGCTGATTGGCAGCAGTGACCAGGTGCTTCCTCAGATTAGAAGTATTTCTGCCACTTCGCATCACGAATATTGCAGCGAGTGTAATCTGCATTGCATTTAGAAAAGTGGAGCCAATACTTTCAAGCACTTTCTATCATCCATGCTTGCTTTGTTGACTGGACCAGTGGCTACATACGTCACCGCGCTCTTGTGCATACAATGCTGTGTTCATATTCAGCATGGAAAATCGTCCACTCTTGCACTTCTCAGTGTCACAGTGATGTGTTTAGGTACCAAAACATGGTACCATTAGATTTACGTGAATAGGTAGTACTGATGAAATTCGGTTTGCACCTATAAAAGTACCGAATACAGTACCAATCCCTACAAGCAGTCCTTTAAAAAATAAAGACTCAGCATAAACGTGTTTAACATGTGGGTAAAGCTTTAGCAAAAATTCAGCTGAAATTCATGAGCGTACTGGTCAGTCCGACACGGACGTTTGAGAGCCCCCACACATTGCATTCTGCAACTAATAGATAATTAGTGAATAGTTACCATTTAAGACACAATTGAGACTGCATTCTTTCTTTCTTCCTTACATCTTCTCCATTATGCTGCTCTTCTGTATCTCCCCCCCCCCCCCCTCCTATCTGCTGTGGGAGGTGTTCCCTGGGGGTCCACTGTCATCTCCACAGTCTTGAGTGGTTTAGCAGACTCGTTACTGTCCTGGATCAGACCAATCACAGCGGGGTCATCTGCAAACCAGGAGGTTCCGCTGAGGTGCAGTCATTGGTGTACAGGGATGTGTGTAGCCTGTGCTAATGGCTTTTGAGTTGGATGCTCTCCAGTGTTACCTGCTGCTTCCAGTCACTCAGGAAGCTGCTGATCCAGTGATGGGCGGGGGCTGGCACTGTGAGGTGGGCGGGAGCTTCTGGAGGATGACTGGGTTGATGGTGTCGAGCTCAAGTCCACAAACAGGTTCTCGGGCTTTTGTCCCTGGGTGGTCGAGGTGTAGGCCCAGGTTATCTCCATCATCTGCTGACCTTTTTTCTGGTTAAGCAAACTGCGGGGGGCCCACAATATCCTCCAGATGCTTCAACACCAGTCATGAGCCCAGATGTCAGGCCTGTAGCCATTTACCCCATGATGTGTGTTTCTTGGGGACCGGGATGATGGTGATGGAGCGTTTGAAGTAGGACAGAACGTTACACAGCTCCAGAGACTTGTTAAAAATCTGAGAAGACGAAGGGCCAGTGTGTCTGTGCAGGCTTACAGGCAGAAAACAGAAATATGTCAGGTCCTGATCTTCTGATATCCCAGGTGGGGCCTTGATCTGTACCGTGGAAGTTCATTTGGGAGGTTTGCACAGTTAAATCTCACAAGAGCGTCTCCTAAAGAGACCCTCTGGGTGTTTTTTTTTATTTTTATTTTTTATTTTTTTTTTGCAACTCTTTCATCACCTCTGCAAGTTGTTTTTCAGCTTCAGACATGTAGGCTTGTGGTGGGATATAAACATCGGACAGAACTAACAGACACAGCTCCCTTGGCGAATAAAAGCGTCTACAGTCTATAAAAAGGATTCTGGACACCTTAACATCACTTACATTACCAGCCAGAGAGCAGACATTAGCCAGGTGGACTGAAGGCAAGGGGTTGTAGAGTACAATGTAGACCACAGTGACAACTGGGAAGAAATATACATTTTAAAAGTTTTATATAACGTAACTATTAGGCACATATTTTTCTTCACAAACTGATTTAAAAAAAGAACAAACACAAAAAATGGATCATTATTTGATAGTTGGAAGGTCTAATTCTGTTGTAAGTGAATCGTGTGAAAGTATATATTGATGTAAGAAGTGAGTGATTATCTTTTATTTCCTATATTAAAGCATCTAATGATTCTGCAGGGGAAATCTCCACCTGCTTTTCACTAGACGTTATAGTAACCGTGGATTACTGAGTGGAAGCGATATCTGTAGCGACATCCAGCATATTGTCTGTGGTCAACTGCTAGCGATGCACAGTATCTGTGAACCACAGCTGAGTTCTCACCTCTCTGTTCTCTGGCCTGTTTCCAGAACCTCAGTGAAAACCTCCTACATGGTGCGGACCTCCCAGAACAGCCTGGAGGCTTACCGCTACATAGACTGCGGCGCCAACACCACCTACCCCAGGACCCGGCAGCAGCACAGGCCCTCTCTGCCGTGAGGCCGGGCAGATCATTCCCACAAGGGACTCCCAGAATGCACTTTGTTTTCACATACGCATTCCCAAGTGAACATCGGATTTAGTTTCTGATCAATATGAGATGCTTTTATAGCCTTTTTTCTCATTTCTGGGTTCTCGCTGCATTTCCACGCATGTAAAAAAAGGTTTTTTTTTGTTCATTCACAGACAGACTGGCTCACATGTTGTGGACAACGGAGTGAAAAACTCAGTGATTCACTCCCAGACAGCGTCCTCTATTAGAAGCAACACAAAGCTCTTTTCTTTCAGGGAACATTGTTGTCGTTCTCAGACACAAACCTAAACTGTTCCTGCTGATGCTTTAACCGTCTTCCACTTCACACTGTTGGCTGAATCCTGCTGACTTCTCTTTTTAGGAAGAGGGAAATATGGGTTTACTGGTTCTGCTTTGGACCCACGCAGAGACACTGTTTTTTTTTTTTTTTTTTGCACCTTGTTCTTGCCTGCTGGTGGCTTTAAACACAGTAAAATATTTTTTATCAGATGTATAGATGATGTCTGGTCAGTCTACACGCTGATGTTTTAGATCGGTGTTTACAGACTCAAGAGTTCCCCCATGAAATGTAGATGAAGTTCTTAATCGGTGACGCTACAGGTCAGGCTCCAGAAAAACACCAATAAGGGGTTTTATGTACGGTTTTTTTTTTGTCTCCGCACCTCCAACCTATGAGCACCTGAATGTCGTTTTCACATCCATCTAAGATACTTCTAGATCCATTCTCCGTTTGTTGTTCACAATGAAGATGGACTCAAATTAGATTGTTTCTTTTTAAAGGGGCTTTGGTCTATTTCTGAATTCTGGGGATTTTATAAAGGGCTGTAATATTTTCTTTGGTTTATGATGTTATAAAGAGATTGAAGAGAATTGTGAATAAATGAAATTAAAAAAAATCAATATTTGTCTTGAGTTTTAAGATCTGAACCATCAACCATGTGATGGTTCACATGGCTGGTAAATAATGAAGTGCTCAACGTCAAGAGTCCTCACCTAAACAATGCACTGCAGAAGCTTGTTCCCACCGGTGCAGAGCTTGTGCAACATCTGCTGCCTATGGATAGGGATACACATGCATGCGTTGAGACGAAGACCCGTGGACCAGCTTGTGCAAAGGACCAACTGGATTTCTGAAAGAAGACTGGTGCGAAAAAATCCTTCCTGGAGAAATCCTGCTGACTGGGACATCTGAAAAATCACTTGTCCAGAGAAGAAAAGAGTCCCGTCAGGAGTCTTATGTTGGGCCAAGAAAAGCATCCTGGTTCTGTCAAAGAACATAGGAAAGAAGAGCAGGATCAAACCGTCCCCCAAAGAACAAGTTCTTGATCCATCAAATATCTAATTATGTATTTTCCAGCAAGCTGTCACCAAGGCGATGAAGTAGAAAGCTGTCTAGATCTTAACACCCCCCTTCCCCCCAGGAATATCCTTTAAAACAACAAAAAAAAAAAAAAATCAATCAGGTTCTGGCTTAAAAAATTGATACCCAGCTTAGGAAGAAGCGTGATCAATATCGTTAATACTGACTTTTTATGCTTTTCTAAAAGATTTTAAATCTAATGTTATTGCTTTCCTTAAAACATGTGAGTGAAAATTAAAATCTTTGGTTGTTCCTTTTAGTTTTGTTCTTAAACCAGTCAGGGTTGGAAATTATGTAATCTTTAGGCTCAGAATAAACCTGCTGTGCTTCATGGAAGGGGAAGTTTAGCATGAAGGGCCACGATCCAATCCAGCAGCACTGCAAAGAGCCGCACAACAAAACCTCCACACATTTCTTAACGACTCAAACGCCTTTTTAACATGAACCCTTAGCAGTTTTTTTTTTTTTTTACATTTTCATATCAGATTTTCTTTTTCCTTAACCGATTACTTGAAACTGCTGACGCCACAAAATGTCTTCAGGATCACGCAGTGCCCCCTGGCGGTCAACCCTAATATTTGCTCCCCCACAGCTTTTAAGCGTAAACTGTAATACGATCAGTTACAAAAAAAAAATATATATATATAAAAAAAACTTTATACGTTAATGTCTGTGGTCGTACCAACGAGCGAAGCTATGGAAGCCCATTTGTGCTACTGATGGGAAGAAAAAAACTTGTTTCTCATGAGATAATTTATTACTAATCTCTTTATTGTGACTTTGAATCTCATAATTAGGATTTCGATCGTCGAAATTATGACTTTTGATGATTTTTTTGTTTCTCATGCTTCGACAGATGGACTTGTTATGAGGTCATGGCACTTTCTGTTTTAACAGAGCACCCCCTTGTGGATCTATTGGGTAACTGCATTTCATACAAATGAACGGCAGCCGCGTGTAAAGAGTCCTCGTTGGAGGAACGTATGCAGAAGTCAATATTTTTCTCCAAATAAATAATTTTTCAGAATACAATATCCCACGAACTTCAGTTAAAATGAGAACCTTGAGAGATTAGTAAAGTTTCTGCAAGCCAAACAGGACAGTGCCGCATGCAGTAGGTAGAATACGATAGGATAGAATGACCTTTATTGTCATTATACAGTTCATAATGAGATTAGAGAGTTTCCTTTTTTCCTTTTCAGTAAAGACAGCTATAGCTAATTCTGAAAAAATATATAAACAATGTAAAAGTATGTAAATGTATAGTTTAGAATGTGAAAAAAGATAGTAGCAGCAATAAGAGTGTTGCATGGTTAAAACAGAATAGAGAGCAATTTCAGGCTATAATGTTACACATTGCTGTCAGTGAGCCGTTTACCTTTCTAAACTCTTGTAGCGTTCATAGTAAGGTGACCACATTTTGATTTGCAAAAAAGGGGACAATTGACCCTGTGGTGAAACAATAATCATACTCTATTCATGTGAAAAAAGGCTTATAATAAAAATATTTTTAAAGTGTGCCTTCTCTGTGCGGCCAGAAAGAACAGTTAAAACTCAAACTTCAGAAAGGCTTTAAGTCAACGGGTACAAAGATGACTTTAAAATGTCTATATGGATATAATGATGACTTTTCTTCTAGAAAATGAACCTGTCACAATAAAAGCTCACTTTACGAGTCACACTGGGCAGATAAACAAAAAACCTGACATAATATTCTGGGAACACAAGTATTCTTTTCTTTGTAATAATGCAAATTAAAAAAGTAGCTCCCAAAGACATTTATTTAATGGACTGAAGGGTGTTCTATGAGTCGTTCAAAGCTCGGTACATCATTTTAATAACCTAACCTTGCTTTAAACTCCCCTACAACTTTCGCTGTTCCTCTGTCTACAGCAAAAGTTTTCTTATTAACCTCTGAGGCCACAAAACAGCTGGAGTTACACAGAGATTAAATTGCACTCAGATGGTCTCCATTTACACATTAGGCGTTATCTGAGGCCAGCCGGTTCCACTGGATTTTATCTGCGGGTACCAGAAGGAAGCTAAATACAAATGCACAGCGGTGTTTTCAAATCTTTATTCAAAATGCCCCTGAAATCCACCAAAGTCTGACAGAGGGGAAAAAAAACTTGAAGTGGCACCAGAAGTCCGGCCTGGCACAGTTCTCATCCGGTCATCTAATAATCTGAACGTTCCTTCAAGAACACGCAACACGTTTCCTCGCTTTGATTCTTTATTGGTTTGCATACAAAAACAGGCTCCCATCCTTCCCAAATGAACAAAGTGTTTCCTTTTTTCTCTCTACGTCTCACACCGCTCCATTGCCGCATGTAAAAATATATTACTACATGATAACAGAACACAAAACACAATATATTATTGTTGTAATACAAGTAGTGCTTTTTTTTTTTTTTTTGCTTTTTTTTTGCTACCAACTAAGACAACACTAGATGAAGGCATAATAAAAATACAGGAAGGGAATAAGTACAAAAATATAGCTCAGTAAAAAGCTTATTAATACAAGAGTGCTTCGTCTTTGGTTAAATGTGTCTGTCTTTTTGCTGCTGGCTTACTCGTGTTTGTGTTTGTGTGTGTGTGTGTGTGTGTGTGGTGTGTGTGTGGTGATGAAAATCTTTGAATTGGTCTCGTCCATGTTTCCATTTTGCTCAAACGTTTCGTAGAGGCAAACGATTCCGGACCACGTCTCCGTCCCTGGTTATCGTTTACCCTCATTCACACCCTGATTCACACACATCACTTTGGTGGGGTGAAAAAATGGACGCAACAACATCTTTGTCGGACCAGTTTAAGCATCTCACACCGTGTTCACCCTCGGCACACACACAGCTCCTTCATCACAAGATAAAAAAAAAAAAAACAAAAAACCCCATCATCACGTTCTGGTTAGCCTTCTGCGGCCTACGTCTCTGGCTCGCTCTGAGCGGGAGGACAAATGTGGGTTTAGCCTGAACTGTGATTGTCTGTAACCATTCTAAAGGTGTTAGAGGCAGGCCAAGGTGCGGTTGTGGGTGTGCTGTACATACGTCACACTACCTCGACGTCTCTACATACAAGGAGTTAATTACATCGCTTTGGTTACTTTTTAACAGAAAAAAATAAAATAAAAAATAAGGCATTTTTTTTTTTAAAACAGCGCAAAATATAAACACCTGCTGTCGTTCCAGGAAGTTTTTTTTTTCCTTCTTTCTTTCTAAAACATTTATCCTCACGGGAGGTGTCTGGTCGTGTCTGTCTGCGGTTCAGGTCAACAGTATGGTACAATCACTGAGCTATATAATACACTGGAGTGCTGATTTTGCCGAAAAACTGAGGTCACTGGCCGCCATCTTGCTACTCCCTACTCTCACAGAATCCCACAGGATTTGGTTGCAACAACAAGCAGTTTTCTGGCTGTGTGAAAACGTTTCACAGGTAATTCTACAGTCAGTGGATGTACTAACACTATCAACTACTAGGAAATCATGTGATGAAATATTTTACATGTTATTCATTATATATATCCATCCATCCATCCATTTTCCAAACCGCTTAATCCCTCATGGGGTCGCGGGGGGTGCTGGTGCCTATCTCCAGCTGTCAATGGGCGAGAGGCGGGGTACACCCTGGACAGGTCGCCAGTCTATCACAGAGCAACACAGAGACAGACAGGACAAACAACCATTCACACACACACTCACACCTAAGGACAATTTGGAGAAGCCAATTAACCTAACAGTCATGTTTTTGGACTGTGGGAGGAAGTCGGAGTACCCGGAGAGAACCCACGCATGCACAGGGAGAACATGCAAACTCCATGCAGAAAGACCCAGGGGTCTACTTGAACCCAGGACTCATTATATATATATATATATATATATATATATATATATATATATATATATATATATATATATACAAGATATATATATATAGTATATATATATATATATATATTATATATATATATATGTACTACATCATATATATAGTATATATATATAGATAGATATATATGTACATACATATAGAATAATATATATATAGCTTAGATATATATATACTATATATTATAAATATGTACATACATATATAATATAATATATAGATCTATATATATATAGTCTATACATGTTCATTTATATATATAAATAAATAACATGCAAAATATTTCAGCACATGACTTTCTCAGTACTTGATAGTTTTAGAACAGGGGTCTTCAACAGGGGGTCCGCGACCCCTAGGGGGTCCGCGGAGGTACTGCATGGGGGTCGCGAAAGTTTTGGTTGATTACAAATTTTTTTATATCCCCCCCCTGCAATTTTTTTCCACTAATTGAAACGTCTTTAAATTGAAATGTCTTTATGCATGATTACATGCAATTGACAGACGTTGTTGATCTTGGCAGGTATCAGTTTATTGTGTTATGTTATGTGTATAAATGGCAGTGGCATGGCCACCCTACTCACTGTGCATCGCACATGTTTAAAATAAAAACATGAATATATGAACCTGTGTATTATTTGAGCATCTTAGTATTGAATGCACAATAACAAGGTACATTTACACATGGCACTATAGGACCAGTTTGATATAACACAATTTTATACAATATATATAATTAGGGGGTCCCCGCTCCATCTCGCCATCAGTTTGGGGGTCCTTGGCCTGGAAAACGTTGAAGACCCATGTTTTAGAACATAACATAAAAGTATATGGCATTTGACATTTTAAAAGTTTTAAGCCCCCCTGAACATGAGAAAATCCTCGTTATTCGATGCTGTAGCACACATATTCCCTGGTTACTGGGGGAAAATAGGGAGTACCAATATGGCGGCTGGTGGCTTCACAGCGACTCATTCAAACAGCGGGCGATTAGCACTCCAGTGTATAAATAGAGATCAGAGGGTACATCACGTTGTCATTTAATCAGGGGCGCGTAGCAAAAGGCAAGACTGGGTTGGGTGGGCCTATAAAAACGAGTCACCAATCAAGGCGAAGCTGGACACGTTCCAGCACCGAGTCAGTATGACCCTGTTGATGTGCTTCGTCCGGATGGATTGGGTGTTGTCGACCAGAGAAGCTCCTGTAATTCATCAGACTAATTCCATGGACGCAGCTGGATGTTAGATGTATTTATTTTGTGTGGATATTTAGAACCCCCATCTGTTATTAAATAAAATTGTTTTCATTTAAAAGAAAAAAAAAGTATTGGGAAGATAAAACGTTATGGAACAACTTAGATTTGACCGCTGAACGCTTTCTATCTGTTTCCCCATTTCGCAGCACTTGAGGGATTTTCCCGATTCACGTTTATGTCATAGGCGCCGACAGCAAGCGGTGCTGCAGCAGTTTATGGAGCCGAATAAAACTTTAATGGATGCCGTTTCTGCTTCGCAGCCTGCAATAGGGCTTGGGATCCACGTTGCATTGTGGGACGTGGCGGTCATGAAGATGGCTACGCGAACGTTAACAACTCTGACATAACGTTGTTGAACGAAGAGACGTAGAAGTAGAATAGATAGAAAAAAGATGTTAAAATCCCGAAAAGGACCTGGAATTTACCGGGACACATTAAATAGAGAAGCCAGGGACCGGTATGTTGACAAAATCAGCATTATTAATAATTTGGATCCATATGAAGTTCCAAACAATGAGTGGAGCACCGACGATGACTTGTTGCCACTGTTTTGCATATCGGACGTCTTCAGCTACCATGTTTGTGGTGTGAGCGCCTATACTTCAGAACAGTTCCGGGTGCAGATTATTTAGTTGTTTTAAAGAATGAAGGTTCTCTCAAACAATCTAAAGGTTTTTCGCCCTTTCCAAAGACACTGGAGCTGACATATCAGATGGTTTTATTATTAATTTATTTTTACAGCCAGTAGTAGTTCATATATCACCTAACAGGTCAATCCATCTTCAGTAGGCACACAGATGGACGTGAGCCGAGCTAGATTCAATATGACGACATTCAAGGGTAGTTAATTTAGTTTAAGATGGGAAGTAAAAAAACGACGCAGTAGAAATATTCCTGTTGTAATAAAGGTCTGTCCTGCAGAGTTGGCACGTAAAGCCCTCTTTGAGAAAGCTGGAAAACTTTCTGATGGACACCATCTGACGTCGATGCGTCAAGTCGTTCTAAAAAGACAAAACCAGCGCAAAGACGTTAAAGTTCGGATGTTTTTACCCCACGACGTAACGTCTCTTCTCACAGTTCTGGGATTTTTTACACGATTTGCTTGACCTAATTGAAGGGATTAGTGAACCCTTTGATGTGTGAGTTTCATGAAGCTGTTAAACGTCACCGCTTTCTGGTTGCCATCCCCGGGTTAAGCAGAGGAATCACTGGACGTCGCCCGGTGGTACGTCTGACCCAAGGGGGGGACGCTGATTAAAGCTAACCATCCGTCTTGCCTCGTGATACCAGCCCCTGATAAATGCCAGTCCTTCCTCCGTCAGAGGCCTCCTCTTCCCGGGAAGAGTCGGGGGGTCCCACCAGTGCGGATGGACAAATACTAAACAGTTTGGTCGATAGAGACCCGGCGACCTGCGTGAAGACAACACTGTGGGCCGAGCCCTGAACCGTCTGCTCAGAGCTAACAGAGCTGTGCTGCCACGTGTTTGGGGTCCCTTCATCTGCGCTGCGCCAGCATGACCTTGTTGATAAAGTTGACGATGGCGGAGGCGGGTTGCTCGGGGTCCAGCTCGGCAAAGAGGTGGCACACGTTCTCCGCCGTGCTGCCCGGTTTCTTGGCGACGAAGCCAAACACCCTGCAGGGGGACGAAGGCGTGAGAAGGTGAGGGGAAAACTCTATTTTTTTTTTTTTAAATCAAAGAGAGACAAAAAAGTCTGTCTAATGAGAAAGGGGTTTAAGAACCTGCTGTTAGTTAAAACAGTCAGAATCAGCGTTATGTAACACGGGGGTCACACAAGGCTCCATTCCATAATTAAATCTGTCTTGCTTGACTGATTTTTTTTTTTTTTTTTTTTGCAAAGGCTTGCACGCTATCTGATGCCATGCAGAGGCTTTCATACCACATGTTTTTTTTTTTTGTTTCAGCCCCAGATCAGCTTTTCCTAGAGCTCTTACAAACTGACAGAGCACTTACTTAACGGCCGTGTCGTCGGAGTTAGTCCACCTGGAGTCCAGAGGGAGAGAGAGACAGAAAGTGGACTCAGACATGCACCGCAACACGCAGGCAGAGCTGCAGAATAAGCTGATGCAGATCCTGCAGCCAGCATGCCCGCAAAACCAAAAAAAAATAAAAAAAGTCCACCTGACCCTCATGCTCAAAGCCAACGGCAAAGGAACTCTAACGCAGACTTCCATGCAGTAAAACAGAGCCACACAATGCAGTAAACCATCATGGCTGTTAGTACGTCTGGAGACCTAAATCACGTCTCTCTCTCTGTCCAGACTTCATACCTTCTGTCCTTTGGGTCGACGCTGCTGAAGGTGACACTGTTCACTGGGTAATGTCTCCTGAAGAAAACTCTGGGGGGCAAAAAAACAAAGACAAACAAAAAGAAACCCTAAATGTTGAAAGCGGAAGATTTATTCTTTAATATCAGTAGGGAGCCAGGAAGAGAGGGATTTCTTGGCAAGGCAAGGCAAGGCAAGGCAAATTTATTTGTACACACTGCAAAAACGGAACTAAAAATAACTAAAATGTTCTTAAAATTAGTGTATTTGTCCTTGATTTGAGCAGGTCAATAAGGTGATTTGCCAATGGAATAACATTTTTGCACTTAAAACAGGAGCAACCCATCTCCATTGTCTTATTTCAAGTGCATTATATCTAATTATCTTATTTTTTGGGGTAGAAATACTCATTCTATTGGCAGATAATTTAACTTACCTGCTCAAATTAAGGATAAACGAACTAATTTCAAGAAATCTTTACTTATTTTTAGTTCTGTTTTTGCAGTGCAGCACATTTCAGTACAAAGACAATGCAAAGTGCTTCACGTGATTAAAATATAGGAAAATAAAAACAGAAAAAAAGCAAGTTGGAATAAAATGTACAAGAAATGAAGCCAAAGAAAATGTGGGAAAATGGTATTCACTGCCAAAACAGAACTAAAAATAAGTAAAATGTTCTTAAAATTAATGCATTTTCCCTTGATTTGAGCAGGTAAATAAGATGATTTGCCAATAGAATAAGATTTTTGCACTTAAAATAGGAACAACTCATCTTAATCATCTTATTTCAAGTGCAGTATATCTAATTATCTTATTTTAGGGGTAAAAATACTCATTCCATTGGCAGATAATCTTATTTACCTGCTCAAATCTAGGACAAATACACTCATTTTAAGAACATTTTACTTATTTTTAGATCCGTTTTTGCAGTGTAAAAGCAAATATTAAAAACAGTTGGACGACAAACTTGAACAAATGAAGTTTTAGTAAAACAATTTACCTAGAACAGTCAAAGGCAATCCTAAACAAATGTTTGTTTTTTTCTTCTTGCTTACCTTCGCTGGCTGTCGGTCAGCGTGATTCCCTGTGACGTCACCTTGAACTGGACCACGGTGGCCGACGGCCGAGGGTTACGGCCCAGCGTGGCGTCTGTTGCTTTGGCGATGGCCTGGGGGCCGGTCAGCGACTCCGTTTCCACGGAGCTCAGGTAGAGCACGTTACACGCTGAGTGGAAGCACAAAGAACCAATCAAGCTTCTTTCTGCTGCGCCCGCTGCTCTGTGAGCATTTTGGACGACACAGAACTGCAGACAGCACTGAGAGGCGGTTAGGAGTAACAGCTCAATTCCTTTGTCTATTCAATGCTACTGTGCAAAAATCTTCACACCACACTTTCAACACTTTATCATTTCAGAAGCACAAACTTCCAACATGGTGGTGGCAGCATCATGCCGAGGGAATGTTTTTTTTTTTTTTTTGTTTAGTGGGAAAGCTGGAAACTCTCCACCCAAACCGACTGATCTACTTTGGAAAGAACAACAGCCTAAAATGTCAGCCTCCTGATTTACTTGTAAAAAATCTTTATAATCCATGTACCTTTGTCCTCTCACTTCACATTTATGCACTACTTTGTGTTGATCTGTTTCATAAAATACAAATAAAACGCGTGCAATGTTATGGATAAAATGTAAAACAATAGTTTTGCATTCTCCTGGTTTATCCTATGCCTACAACATCCTTATAGTGATAGATCCAGCATGCACTTTACAAATGAAAACCGATAAAATATAGATATTTGACTTATCCAGCACAGTAATAATTGATTTGTACAAAGGATTTAAAAAAATATTATGTATTTGAACACTTAAATGACATAAAAACCATTTAGAAAATATCGATTTAAAACTTCATTATCTTTATTCACCGAGCACTTATAACTTATAGGATCAAATTGACAAAGGCAAAACTGTAAAGTACGGCAACAATGCTGCCAACTTTAGTTGGTGCTGACAGTTTTATTTGCAGCACAACACATGAGGAAGCAGTTTGCAGGCCCAATGTGTACCTAGTTCCTGTCTTGAGGAATCTGACCCGTACAGAGACAGGCGCTAGAATTTCAGTCATATTAAAATTGTAGCATCTGCCTTAAAAGAAGTGCAGCTTCTCTGAAAACTGTAAAACACAATAACCAATTGAGCAGTTTTTTGGAAGCAGTCTGAGATCCCTGCAGCACAGAGATCCTGCAGATACACCCAGTTCTTCACTGAAGCTAGGCTCCTCTGATGCTGTGGTTAGGACTCTAAAGCTGCCTGAAGCTTTTTCTCTGTTCTGTAAATAGATCTCATCTAAAGATGTAACGGCACACATGAGAGTGGTCTGGGATAACGGAGAAGGCAGGATGAAGAGCTCACCTGCTCCTTGTTTCAGCAGGTCTGCAGCTGTGCTGATGTTGGGGACTGGCTGAACCTCCTGCACCTCTCCAACGAGATCTACGGGCATGGAAGCAAACAGCCAGGTACGTCAAGCCAAAAATAAGTCTCGATTTAAGGAAGTCTTCTGTTAAGTGACATGTTCAGCATAAAAAAAAATCTGAAGAAGAATGCTGTTTTTTTGCACACTGTGAAGATTAAAGCATGGGAAGGTTTGGTGATAACAGCCGACTCGTACTGGACCGACCTTTTTCTGGGATTTTAAGCGCACAGGGCAGAGAGATGGGTGTGATGGAGTGCTGATAGACCAGTGCTGACAGGCTCCCTGTTGGCGAAACATGACAAAAAAAATATCTTAGAAGTTTTCAAGAAAGAAAACGAGAAGAAACAATGTTTATTAGGAAACAATCACGTTAAACAAAAGTACAGAGGGATGGAAAACATGTAAACAGCAGCTGCAAAACGTTTGTCTTGAAGCGGATACGGAACCTCGCAATAGTCTTGTTCCCGTTACGACCAAAAACGTCAATGAATTTTAGGTGAATGAGACGTGGTTTTCTTTCACATGTAAAAAAAAAAATCTGAAAAGTGCTCATGGTGGCTGTGGTACGATGAGACCAAAACTGAACTTTTGCACAAGATATCGCGTTTGCAGTTAGCAACACGTCAGGAGGGGGAGCAGCAAACATCTGGAAGAAGGCGCTCTGGTCAGATGAGACCAAAATCCAACTGTTTGTCCCACATGATGAACGCTATGTGTAACAAAAACACTTAAACTACACATGCTGTGGGAATGGTTTCCTTCAGCATGGACACTAGTCAGTGTTAATGAAAAGATAGATGCAGCTAGAAGCATACATATTTGTTAGAATGGCCTAGTCAAAGTTCAGACCTAGACCTTGAAAATTGTAACCAATCTCACTGTATTAGTCGCTAAAATAGACTTTCTAAAGTGCCTAAAGTGAGATCAAATGTGTTGTGAATTGGCATAAACATAAAAAACTAAACTGAATTGAAAGTTGGAGAAATAATTAGCAGGTGAGGGGTGTTCTTTTTCTGTTTTGGCTCTTTGTTACCACCTGATTACATTTTCTAAGAGATCGTAAGGCATGGGGTTGTTAATGTCTATCCATTCCAGATCTGTTCACACAAGCATGGAAGCTTCTTCTGCTAGAGTGAGCTTAATGCCAAGTCTAATAAAACTAATGAGGCTCTACACACTAAAGATGTTGTCCTTGAATCATGAACATGAAGTTTTTGTCGGCAAGTGGACAGGAAGACGTACCAAAGTAGGGCTCATTCTGACACCCTTTGATCTTCACTCCCCGAGGGCCTGTTTCTATCAGGAAATGTCTCACCAGTTGTTCCAGAGGGTCACTCACTGTGAAAAGCAGGTTATCACTGTTAGAAATTTCATTTCCCCCTTATTTTGGAACACGTCACTAAGGGAAGATGGACACGAAAGGACAAATCGGGGGGGAATCGTGATGATAGAAAGACGTGAGGAGGAGCCATTCATACCCTTGCTGTTGAGGGTGGCATTGGGTGGGGGCGTGGCCACTTTCAGGGCCAGGCCATAGGCTCCCTGGAAGGAGTTACTGTCCCTGATCAGGAAGGTTCCTGGCTCTCTCTCCTTCAGAGCGGCAATTGCTACAACCAAAAGAAAAAGTAATAAAAACAAAATGTTTAAAACTTATCCTTTGAGTTTCATAAGCTTTGATTCTATTAAACATAAAAATGGTTCTTTAGTTTGTGACCTTACCTTGTTCTCTAGAGATGCCCGGTTTGTACCACAACCTTGAACTGTCTTGGACAAACTTAACACTGACCCTGTTTGCTGTCTCACCATCCACTTCCTCATTTTGGCCCGGAGGTGGTGCAATTTCCCCCACTGTGGGAGAAAATGTGACATGGTGCTGATGCTGGGTGGTGTTCATGGTGGAGGGAGGCACCTGGCCCATGGCTGGTCTCACCCCCTCGCTGGGGGAGCCCGGCACGGTGGGTTGATGGCGCTTCTCTGGTAAAGGTGGCTGTGGGTGAGGAAGAGGGATGGAGATGGTGGAGTAGTTGGAGTAGGAGGCCGGGTGGAGATGTGGTGAGGCACCAAAATAACCGTTTCTCTTGTTAGCGTCCATAGCAGCACTATGGTCCACAGCTGCGTAGTGGTGATGTGGGGTTCCGTGGTGCTGCAGGTAATTTGGGTGGTGGGCTTCGGACCCACTCAACATTAACCTCCTACCCAGCGTGGCAAAACCAGGAACTGGGGCATCTGAGCCTGGAGAGCCATCCATGCTGCTGGACCCGGGCTGCGGGGATAATGGTGCAGGAGCAGATGTGGAGTTAGGGGTGGTGGGTTTGGGAGCCTCTGGGCTAGACTTTGCTGGTGAGGATCCATTCACAAGTGCTGAACTTAGTCCAGAAGGACCATTAGCTTGGGTTTGGGTCTGATACTGGGTTAATGTCTGGTCCACTGTGGAGGGTACAGCAGCAGCTTCTGCTGGACTGAGGGGAGGGAGATTGAGAGGCGCAGTCTGGGGGTGTGTGTTTGGTGTTGATGAGGAGGGAACCTGGCAGTGCTCCTGGTTTGTTGGTGTCGTTGAGTCACATGAAGAAGCTGAGGGAGGATTTACGGTGCAGTGTTGGTGTGATGCAGTGTTGGGGGGAGGGTCTGTTCGTGGGGGATCTACTTTGGTAGGTGATGAAGATGCCTGTTTGGTGCAAGTCTTTGAGCACCCTTGTGATTCCCGACTCACAGTATTGTCACTAAAGTGTCCGTCTTGGGCTGGGGAACCCTCGTTGTCACTGCCGATGATGTCTGTGGTCCGGATGTCACAATCTCTGCCTCCTGGACTGGGGCTTTAATGCACAGACATGGATATTGATACAATGACAAACACATAAACACTGGGTATGCGCATAGTTATTGAAAATACATACCTCGAAAATTAAGTGTGATACAAATAAATTCTAGATTTGGCAATGGCAAGTTTGCATGTTTTAGAAACACCCAAAATAAGCCAGGTGGACCAAAAGCAACAAACTCCCTAAAAATGGAGTGCCAAGAAGTCCAAAGACTATTTATACTTTTGCAACACACTGCATATCTAAGCTTCACTTCAAAGACCTAAGGTGGAGTACCTCTCCTGTGTGTGTAGTGGGCTACTGGTGTGGACAGGTGTCGGGGGTCCAGACATGTCGGATGGTGTGGAGCAGGCTGCATGACCGTCTCTGTGGACCCTCCTAAAGGACCCGTGGTTAATGTGATCCCGCCAGCCCACACTCTCACCGGAGCTGCGAAGGCCATCTGAGACTGAATGGGAACAGTGGAATATATTGACAAACTGTCATGCCAATAAACAGCATTAGCTGGGGTCCTCTCTGCTCAGAAGACGCTTATGTAAGTGGTCTCTAAATCTCTACATTCAACAAGAATCAGGTTGTGAGTAATGTGAAAGGATTCTGGCTAGTTGAGCATAAACGTTCAATGCATGCTGTTGTTGATTAGGGCTAATTTATTCCCTCAAAATTCTTGTTAAGAAATAACATAATACTGAATGCATGTGTTTACTGTGACTCACCCGTGTGTGAGTCAGAGCTGTAGGACTGCTGGGAGTCTGCGTGGTGGTGATGGTGGCTCGGGTTGTGGTCTGCTGCCCCATTGCTGTGGCTGTAGCTCCCCACCACGCAGGAAGGAGGTGGCAGAGGAGATGTTGACTCTGACTGGTAGCCTGAGGCATAGCCTCTGCTTTCAGATGGCGAGGGCTGATACGGTGAGCAGGGGCACACCTGACGTGGTGTTTGGTACCCACTGCTGCTGCTGCTGTACTTCAGATCCAGGTGGGAATGAGCGTGGGACCGCGATGCCTCTGGATAAGCCGGGTGACCTGATGGTAAAGGGTCAAAGCTGAAGGCTTGCAGATCGTGACCCTGTGGGCCGTAGGAGGCTACGGTGGCCCTCCTGTGCCAATATTCCGCTTCTCTGTCCCTTTCCCACTGCAGCTCTGCCTCCCTGTCTCGCTCCCAGGGGAGTGAGAGCTCTCTGCCTCGCCTGAGCCCAGGATCCCTCTCCCAGTGAAGTTCGGGACCTCTGGTTAATTCAGTCTCCCGGGCTCTCCTAAGTCCTGCCTCCCGCTGTTGGAGCTCCGCCTCTCTGTCCCAGTGAAAGCTTTCACCTCGTTCCAGCCTCAGGGTGTGATAAGTAGCTGAATCTTCTCTCCTAATGCTGCAGTCCCTGCAGGGACAGCTAGGGGGCGGTAAGTTATCCATCAGCATTATGTCATGGTAGGTTGGGCTGGTGGAGGGTTTTGGGTGGTGTGAGTGGGTATGGTGGTGACTGTGGGCCGGAGGAGGATGATGAAAGGGGGCATCTTCATGGCAGCAAAGTCGACCAGCAGCAGAAATGGGATGGTGGTGCGATGGATTATGAGAATGAGGGGGAAGGTCTGGGGATGGGTACGGACACATATGTCGGGATGAGGGTGCCTCCAAACAGGAACGGTGTAAGTAGTGAGGTGGGCCGCTCTGACGGTCCCATACTAGGTCAGGAGGAGGAAGTGACTGGTGGGTATGTGGGCTGTAATGCTGACACATATCCATGTGTGATGGAGGACCCACTGGGTTTGGGCTGGTGGACGGGGTCGCCCCGTGGTGCCCGTTAGTGCCAGGAGCTCGGTCGAGACAGTAACCGTTTGGCATGAGGAGGGTGCGGTCACAACCAGGTTCAGCACAGCGCTGAGACCGGTAACCATCTCTGCAAGAACATGACCGACTGAGCCTCAGCGTCCCAGTTCTCTCTGAGGGCCAGGAGTCGCCATCATCTAAAATGGCGGTTTCTCGCTCTCCACCTCGGTTCCCTTCAATCCCACCAAGGAGACGGTCCAGCTCTTCCCTTTCCTGTCTGGTCGGGGGTGGCGGGCGAACAGGTTCCTCTGGGTGGTCAGGATGGATAGATGATTGGTGGAGGGAATGGGCTGAAAGGCCAGAGTCAGAACCTTGAGAGATCAGATGATCAGGTCTGTCTTCTGCCGGGGCTCCACCTGGGCTGCTACCATTGGTTGATGTCAGAGAACCAGAGCCGGGACCCCGACGTTTTTTTATTTGAGCATAAAGACTTCCATCTAATGGCCCTCGGGTATGGCCAATATCTGAAACAAAAGTAAAAAAAGATACCGCCCAGTTTAGAATCATAGTAATGTCCTTTTATCCACCTGATGTTTTCATCTAATCCGAGACCAGGCTGCGGAGGTAACAACACCAGAAGAGAAACCTTGAACACTCTTTACTCAGCCTGTTTCCAGCTCATTTATGAGGACCCCAAGGCTTTTCATGACCATAAAGAACATGTCGTCCCTACAGTGAGTTTGTGGTCTGCCTGCGTTCACTTGTCATAACTGGAAAAACCTCCAAATAATGGGGATGAGGAGCAATGTTCCCCCTAATTTTTAATGTGACTGAGCATTTGCTAGACCCGTGTGAGCAACATCACACGGGCACACTGGGTCTATACCAGTATTACGCCTGTATAAAACCTCAGATTATAACAAGTTACATGGCTTACTAACAGAATCAAATTACAGCAAAATTTTCTTTTAGTTTAGTTAGTTTAGATACAACTGACTTAACCCGATTACATGAAAAAGACAAAAATCTTTTTTTTTATGAGCTGTATAGTATGTTTTATGTCAGACTAGGGGTCTTTCAGGGTTCAAAATGTATTGCCATTAAATTATTTACATTTTGTGCAATGAGATGTAGCACAAGCATGTGATAATGTGCAACCTCTCTTCTGTCAGTCTGCTCCAGGGCAGCTGTGGCTACAATGTAGCTCACCACCATCAGGGTGTGAATGACTGACTGTAAAGCGCTTTGGGGTCGTCGGACTTGATAAAGCACTATACAAGTACGAGCCATTTACCAAGCCATTCATATATTTTGCAGCTGCTATTGCCAGTGGAGCAACAGCGCTCCAGAAACAAACAGCAGGTGTAGTGCTCCAAACCAACCAAATTGGTGGAAAAACGGCACTTACAATCTGAGATAAGCAGATCCCAAAAACACAGACACACAAACGGCTGACATGCAACTATAAAGGCGTCTGCTCCACCCATCAACCAGTGGTGCGCTCCGATCAGCACCTGGCGCACACAGAGTGGACAGTGGAACACCATCTCACCGGAATTGTAAAATGTTACAAACTAACTTGGTTTATGATTATTTTTATTTAGAGTTCAGCTTGGATTTTATTGTCTGCGCTGCATAGATTTGCTGTGCGCGCTGAATCCAGATGCAGTGCATGATTGCGCACGCGTGCAGCATCGAGGGAACGGTGACCAGAAGGCATCCTGGTCAGATACCGAACCATCTGAACTAACTCCTTTTGATGCGGAGGAGCAGCTGCTCTACACTGATCTCACCTCGAATTACAGAGGTTTTAAACCTGCCTCTGAGTCTGAGGCCAGCCACACTAAACAGTAAGCTGATTTCAGCACATTGCACTCTTTCAAATACTGCACTCTTCTGTAACTTTACATTGATAAATAAATAAAGAAAACCATTCTTTAGAAAAAGCAGAAATTAAATAAAAAACACCATTCACTGAAACGCTTTATTAAAATAATTGGTTAAAAAGTGAATTTAAAAACAGTTCCAGAATTTAGTATCCTCCTCCATCTTGCCATCACTTGCAAACATGATACCTAGAATCAATACTTCACACCCAGAGGAGCTGACTCTTGGATGTGAAATGCAACAGGGCACGCTGAAGTTCAGGGCACGAAGATCCCAACAGAATCACATTCTGG
The DNA here is from genome assembly GCF_011125445.2 of Fundulus heteroclitus. Classification (NCBI taxonomy): domain Eukaryota; kingdom Metazoa; phylum Chordata; class Actinopteri; order Cyprinodontiformes; family Fundulidae; genus Fundulus; species Fundulus heteroclitus. Next base: position 5,670,255 of record NC_046361.1, read on the forward strand.
CGCGGCGAGCCACAAAAATACAACAGCGGCGTATTTTAAAGAAGTGGTGAGAGCCGGCACTTCTGGGACACTTCAGAAATGTGCAGCGGTGCGCTGGGTGGAAACACTGACTAGAGGTGCCACGGTCAGCTGCAAAGGCTTCCGCCTTCAGTGGAACCCCGGGGTTATAGAAGTGTGAGGAGTTATTTTACAAACCTCATTCAACACTGTTGTACTTTTTAGGGTCTTGACTACTGGCCTCTGAATGTCTAGGATTTGTGAACTTGGAGAAATGGGACAAACAGTTACCCTCCAGGCTGTCCTGATACCGCTGGTTGAAGTTCTCGTATGAGTCCCAGCGAACCACCGGGTCAGAAGTGTTGTAGTCCACGATGACTGCAGGGTCGTTTTTGTGGTATTCACGGCCTGTGGAAAAGCACACAATGGGTTTCCTTCTATGAATCAATGGATAACACCAATGTGTGGCACTGGAGCAGAGCACAATACAGAGTTGGGAAGACTAACCTTTGACCCTCTCAGGTCCCGAGGAGAAGACAAACTCCACAGTGGCATCAGATGGAAAACGTTCATCTGGGGATAAAAGGTACAAATGCTCATTTAAAGAGAAAACAACACTGGGACGGGATCTTTTCCCAGCTATAACAACATTCTGTTTCCAAACACTTGTATTTAGATGTATAAAAGGGAACTGGGTGTCTAGCATATTGGCAAACCCTAGAAAACTCCCAACAATCAGACCACCGTTGTATTTTGAGGTGCATGACTGATAATCGTACACTTTAGTGCATCTTCAATGCTTCATCTCATTTAAGGAATGAAAACCACGCTGCTCCTACAAACACGTGATCTGTTATTTCAGAGAAAGGGGAAACTGAGGAAGAGCTGCAGTAATGAGCACATTCATTATAGACTTAAGTAACGCATGTCCACCCACCGTGTATCATCACAGCAGAAAGTTCACTACGCTCTACTCCAGGGAGCTGTTATTACTTCCAGGATGGTGATTAAACCACTGCTATTTAAGGATTTATTCGACCACGATATCACGAGGCCAAACCACTGCAAATATATTCCCACAATGCCAGTTTAAAGGGCTGCTACTAGGTCAGTCCGTGCAGAAATGACAATATGCTGTAGAAAATATCAGGTATTTAGGGGAGTATCATATTTTTTTTTGGTAATTATGTGTTGTTCCTGCAACAGTTATTTGGATATAATGGGATTACACGTCAATGAAACAAATAATCAAACCATTTTCCTCATGGTAATACTTGTTTGCAGCTAGTGCTAACTGGCCTTTATTCTATTTGTTAAATTAAGATTCACAAATAGAACGATGACTTAACAAATTTGAAATCCCCCATAAAGAAATCTACCTTTAGTTAAGAATAATGACAGATAATGACAGTTCACTTTATAACAAAAACTTTTCCCTCTGAAATTGGTCTGGTGAAACACAATAAAACAAGGAGCACGAGTTTAAGGATAAACTTTGAAAAAAGTATTGATCATGACCATTTGGAAAGAAAGCTTAATCTAGATATGCCCAAGGATGAGAGAAAATACACAGTACAACACAACTTGGGAACTCAAATCCTGTATTTAAGAATAAGTGGAAAAGGTAATGGTTCTGATCAACTATTTTATGCTAACATTAATTCATTCCTATACATTTGCAAACCCCGCTCTTCATATCTACTGCCCATGATTCATGAACTCCCGCCAGCTGCATCTATCACTTGGATAACCTCACCGGTGAAAGCTTCATCCAGTTCGCCTTTTCCAAACCACAGCTGGGACCCATGGATGGTGCAGGTGTGGAACTGCAGCCTGAACACCACGTCTCTGTCGGCGCTGTGCGCTCGCCTGTGGTAGCATTTCACCTGAAGAGGGCGACAGGAGGTGAGGAAAGACGAGCAGATTGCTGCAGACGTGGGATAATTGCAGGCGTGTGGAGCTAATGTGAGGCCCTGTATTCCCGGGAGAGTGACACCTACACTTTGGAAATGTCTGGCTGCACACGCTGACAAATTATGATTTCTGGTTATCGGAGCCGCAAACTGTCTTTTCACAGTCGAAACTAGAGGGGCGCGAAAAAGTATTCACACCCCCTTGACCTTGCCTTCATTGTGTCAGCTTACAGGCACAAAAGTTTTATGTATTCTGTCGGGATTTTAATGTGATAGACCAACACAAAGTAGCACATAAGTATAGAAAAAAGAAAAAAAAAGTCAATTTCTTATAAAAAGAGAAAAGTGCAGTGTATATTTCTATTGTGCCCACGTTATTCTTCTATCCCTGGCTAAAATTCCAGGGTCACCAAATGCTTTCACAGGTCAGCAATTTAGTATATAGATCTTAGGGAGACACATCTAGTATGGTGAAGAAATGGCTGTGGTCAGATTAGGCGCTAAAGCGTATCCTTTTATAGCTGGCATGAAATCTAACAATGGACATCGCCCTCAACACGCCGTCGCCATGGTGAAATGTTGTCGGCAGCATCATGCTTTTCCTCTACAGGGACAGGGAAGCTGCTCAGTGTTGATAGTGAGAAGGATGAAGCTAAACACGAGGCTATCCTGAAGGAAAATCTGGAGGAAGCTGCAAAAAAGTGCTGGCTAGAGGTTCTCCTCACAGCAGAGCAACTTAAAGGTCATAGCTAAAACTTTTTTCATCCGCAAAACGTCTAGAGTGGTGCAGAATAAAAGTACTGATTTTACTGAAGAATTAAATATAAAGTATATAAATAGTTGTTTTATAAATTTCGATGGAGCCAAAGTCTATAAATATTGCCTTCTGGCTACGATGCCAACATCAACACGAAAAGATTCTGCACCAATAGGAACAGCAGGTTGAAGTCACGTGAGGAGGGAGCTCAGGCCAGATTGTCAGGTCGAAGTGGCTCCATGATAGCGCTGAGAAATGGCTTCTCCTCTGCATTGCGTTTCTCAGATTCAAGCGGACCAAAAAAGAAGCAAAACGAGGAAGAACGTTGGTCAAGCTTTAAAGTGTTGGTGCCAACATAAAGGAAGCAAAGGGGAGTCACATGGAGGTTGCTGCTTTCCTTCTGGTCAGGTAAGTTAAATGTTTGCTGATGCTCACCAAAGGACCTGGCAACCGGCTGTAGCTATCTCCTTTAAACATAATGTCAGAACCAAAATCAAATAGTTTTAATCAAAGCGTGTTAACGTGTTAAAATGGTCCAGACAAAGATCAGGCCTTAATCTATAGAACTTTTAAAGCAAAACTTGCAAATTTATATTTAGATACTCTCCATGCATTCTGACGGAGCGTGAACTATAGCAAAGAAAGTTGGGTAGAAATTCTTCTCTTCAATTGTACAAAGCTGGTCGATGCATGCATCAAGTCCTGATTTACTTTTAATTAAAATATGAAAAAGAAATTCAAGTCAGGATTCTGGCTGGATCCAAAATATTACTTTCAGCCACTAGAAATATGTGAGTAAAATTACAAGATTACTTTAAACCCTAATCTTGCAGGACCACGGATATTTTTTTTATCCATTGTATTTATATTTTGGAGGCATAACTATATGGACCTAACAGTTTTCAGAGTTCTATTTTCAACAAGTTCTGAAAAGCCCAATAAAATATGCTGAGGTTGAGGGGGTGTGAATAGTTTTGCACGGTTTATTTGTGATAAGTCCAAATGGCCAAAGTTTGGCAACATGTAAAGCATGTATTTCTTTCTTATATTTCTGCTTCTTTAATGATATCTGATATTACTAATAACATGTTCTATAACATTACTTATAACAAATAACTTCTCTGAGAGCTTTAGTGTGGGATTTCCTCCACATCTGACTCACCATGATGTCACCTTTTAGCAGCAAGGCCGGCTCGATGCTCACACACAGCCGCCTCCCACCAGAGCCTTGAAGGTCACTGTGAACAAGAACGGCTTCAGAAACGAGCAAAGCAGTGCCACTTTTACCGCTCAACTTTAGAACAATTTAGACCCTTGACCTAAATGTCAACATATACGTCCCCGAGTGTCCGCTCTGTCATTTCACACTCACTAGATGCCTGACGTGTAGACCAACTGCATGGACTGATAGATCTTGACGAAGGGGTGGTAACCTAGGAAGAGGAGAGATGACTTTAGACACATTAGCAGCGTCAGGACCGAGGAATGCGCTGACTTCCATGCACTCCTCCTGGACCTGATCATCAGATTAAAGACAAACAGGCGGGCGTGTGTGTGTGTCGGGCAGAGAGCAAATTCAGCCGTCTGTGGCATCAGCAGTCACGAGTAATGCTGCGATTCCAGCGGGAAGGCAGTCAGGGCACTCCGCCAAGACAAACATGGCATCCCGTATAGGCTTTATCTTCCTATGAAGGCTCAGTTTGACCGCGCAGCAGATTACAGACAGGGGGGGGGGTACGTCTCGGGTTCCATTGACAATTTCCTTACAATAACTGAACATGGAAGCACATCTTCATAGAAAAACACGAGCATCTGGATGTTTTTGGTGAGTTTCTCTAGCGTCAGAGGCGGGAAACAAAACAAGCACTGTCACTGTTTTCAAAGTTTTCAAGGTTTCAAAGCTTGAACACCACATTTTATTCCAACAGCTAAAGTTCTGCCACAGCTTTTCTGCCTTTCAGTCGTCCCGCTCCCGAGCCTTTTTGCCGATGTTTAGCTCGATACAAGATTTTCATGACGGCCGTAAACATGTACCACCCGGCAGAAGCAAGACCAATGGTGCAAGTCCTCATTATTGTGAACAAGGTTGTTCAGCCATAAAATAACAGCTGAATACAAACAAGCAACGAGCAAAAAAAAAAAAAAATCCCTGTTTTAATGATTCGGCTGCATAGAAATGAATAAATAACGTACCTCCTTCACCCTGGAAGTTAGGAAGGGACGGGATGAGGACTTGGTGGAGGAAGAGAGGGCTGCTGTTCATCTTTATGGCCCCAGAGAGAAGGCCTCCAAAGTAATAGATATACCTGAAAACCACACGGGCGAGAGAATGATTAAACAGGCCTCGTTGCCAGGTAGCTGCTTGTACTTAAAGGCTACGCTGAGAGGAAAACATTTCCTGGCCTTGCTTTAAATGTTTTCACTATTGAGGGACTACAGTCATGGGGAAAAAAAAGCTAAGTAGACCTTTGTTGCTTTCATTGTATTTAAGAGGGAAAGTCGAAGCCAGGGGCTGCGACTTCAGCTAAGCAGATGGGACTATCTTTATAAAAGCAGGCGTGTGATGAGTGGAGCGTGCGGGCGGTTGTTAACACCGTCCCAAAGCAGAGAGACATCATCAACGATCTCGTACAAGCCTTCGTTGACGTCCATCCAACTGGGAAGAGTTTAAAAGGCTGTCGTGCATGCTGTTGATTCTACCGCAGGAAAGCCTATGCTCTACAGGCCTCAGCAGGCAGAATGAGAAACAAAGCAGAAATGAATGGCTGTGATTCACAGCAGCGTGTTTTTAGGGAAGCATTACCAGCGTTTCGGCTCAAACAATTCAAACTACTGAGCACCGTGGTGGTGGGGCGATTATTTGAGTTTGTTTAGCGATTAAAGGACCTGAGCGACTTGCAGTCATTGAATTTCAGCTTGGTTGAAATTGCATCATGTCAGCAATAAAGTAATGCTATATACTGAAGAGTGGGCCATAAATTCTCCCCCAACACGAGAAGGTTTTAGCTTCCTCATGTGGGGCACAGACACGTCAGACTGACAGAGATGGTTTTTTATCTATAAAAAAAACACTGAGAGAATCTTTAATATCTCATTTGGATAAAGATGTAATATATTAAACCCGAGGAGGATAAGACAAACAAACCCCTGGTTCCACTAAGTGGTGACAGTAATGGCATGACCAACTTTAGTTTGAAGAAACTAAACACACTTAAACCCCTTTCATGTAATATCAATTTCAAAAATCCACTTAATACTAAAGACACATCAGTACGAGAACCCAAGGCCAGAAGAGGCTGCCTTTTCCTTTTTCCGTCACTCGGATGCATTCAAGAATCTCACGAATGATGTTGGACACCGACGCCCCCCCCCCCCCACCCCCCACCCCCTGCATCCTCCCTACTCATTTCCTCTCTGGTCATTCTGCGGCCTTTACCTGTTTTGGGACGGCTGGAGGGAAGAGGACACCTTATCTTCACAGAACTTCCTCATGGCCAGAGTACTGAGAGCCTGGTCCGCTCTGCACACACACACAACACACACACACACAACACACACACACACACAACACACACAACACACACACAAGAGTTAGCAGCTTTCGTCATGGAGCGCCAAAGGTACATGGAAAGGATACAGCTGGCACAGAGCACAGGATAAACTGGTTTCCACTGTTCCTGAGCAGAATCCAGCACACGAAATTCATGAACCAAATATATGTTTAAAAAAAAAAAAAGCTACAGAAAAAAAGCTCACAGATTATTATTTGTAATAAGGGTGTGAATGTATTACACTTCTTCGAATTGTTGTGATGTAAAAAAATGTTTTTGATAAGTGCTTTCAAAATCTTTTCCTTAAATAATGGCACATGTAACTGGTTGCATAAATTTGACCTCTTCATTACGTTGCTGAAAAACCTTTCTGATTCATTTTCCTTCTCATTCAGTCTCTTTGAGTCCACGTCTGACAGTGATTATGTTGAATGTGATTATTTGGCCACATGCTGTGGGATTACTTTTCTTTAGATGGATCCGGGTTTTTTTTTTTTTTTTTTGTGGTGAAGGTGAATGAATTTATGAACTGTTGGAAATATCAATGAGATCCAGCCTGAATCCACCAGGAGCCCACTAGAAAGCTGAGAATAAATTTGGATCTTATTTTCTAGTATCTCGGTGAGTCCAAGAAAACATCCACATCTACATAAGAAACACCAGATGAAAGGAAAAGCGAAGTTGGAATGGCCTAGCTAAAGTCCAGAACGAAAGGGGAAGTAACGCCGTGGGGTGACCTGAGGAGGAAGGTGGACAACAGATGTCCTCGCAGTCGGAAAGATTTGGAGAACTTCTGCAAGGCATGGTGACCAAATTTGACCAAATCATGTGGGATGCTGACAGACTGAATGCTGAAACTGAATCAGCTGGTGTTTCAACAAGATGATAGTTCAAGGGTGCGCATACTTCTGCAACTAGGTTGTAACTTTTTTTATTTACTTATTTTCCTTCTAACATATTTATTGTTTTAGTTGGTCTTTAAAGGCATACTATGCAACATTTTTCAGTTAATTAATGTGTTCCATACCGTTTTGGATGATTAAATGAGTCATTTCAGGTCGAACAAAGGTTTTCTCGGCCGCCCTGGTGGTCTGTGGGGGAAATACCGCACTTGCAATTGCAGGAGCTCTCGGCCCGCACCCACAGGCTCAGAAGTCTTGTGCAAGACCGCGAGAGTCGGTCTCGCTTTACGGCGAGAACTCCATGTGTTTTTGCCATGCCATTCACTATATGCACGCACGAAAGCAACAAAGAACCGCGTGTTAACGTCAAATAAACATGCAAGCATATAGATTTTTTTTAATTATTATTATTATTATTATTATTTTTTTTTTTTTTGGAATGTTGGCGAGGTGGTAGCATGAGTTTGGCAAGGCGGCCGCCTCGCCAAGATAGCGCTGCAGGAAACCCTGATGTTCATACTTTCACTGTGTTAGTCATTGTTTGTACTGCCGTTTTTTCCACTTTTCGTTGCGTTCGCCTGTCTGCTAAGCTCAAAACAACCGCGCCTGGCTTGACGGAGAAACCAGAACAGCTGAGCATCTTTACAACAGTGCACTTTTACTTTCGTCCTCTGGGGGGAGCCTCGCTGGAAAAACAACCCCGGTTGCATAGTATACCTTTAAAGGATAAATGTGACATAATTTGCGGAATAGGGTGTAAAAAGACTTGTCTTAGCCTCAGAGGTGTGGACACGTTTGACAGCCAGCAGACCTGGATGTGAACAGTTCACCCCTGCATGTCTCTGACGTCCAGCGCATTTGAAGTAAGGATATTCTAATGAATGCAGAAATGCAGCTGGGACTCCGTTACTAGGGGTGGACCTGTTTCGGTTGAATTTGCATGTTATCTAAGCCATTGCAAGGACTTTGTTGGGCAATGGTATAAAGCTTGTTACTCCACATTACTCCAGACTTTTTGAATTGAGAAAGCTTCCTGGAGAGGAAGCGAAACGTCTTCAACTACTAGTCCAGTTGCTTTGTTTTTTACTTTTTTTGAAATGACTCCGTGCCTCCCCTCCACGCACACTCACCCCGCGGAGATCTTGCTGTAGTGCATGTAGGCCGCGATAATCACGCCTGTTTTCCCTTTGTTGCCCTGTGGGGGGAAAAAGAGGGAGAAATAAGCGAAAGATCACCCTGGCCTGGTCTGATCTGAGGGCGGTCTAACTTCTTGTGACTGAAACAGCCTGAAGGATCTGAAGGTTTGAAGTATAAGCTTGTTTTTCTTTCTTTTTTGTTTCCTTCCAGATTTAGGGATGCAGCGAAAGGGAAGAGCAGACCAGATACATATGGAGAGCAGGGCAGAAGATGGAGAAAAGTACAAAAGCTGCTGGGCTGAAATTAAAAAGCTCCCTGCGGCGTCATTTTCACAGCAAGAGCTCAAACACTTCCTGACACATTCCTAGGACATTCCAGCTCCAAATTCCAGTCGCCCCCCCCCCCCCCCCCTCCAGATGCCGGCGTAAGGGCCCCTTTAACACAATGAGCACAAATTAAAGCAGGTTTTACCGCGTGCCTCTCTTGGTGGAGGACTCGTCATTGACAGCGACTCACTTCTCTTCGTCCCTGGCGGGATCTGCAGCTGATAGACCGTTTCCTGCAGCTGGAATGTCCTGGAAAGTCGGCAGGGCCCGGGAGTTGTCTAGTTTTTACTATTCCAGTCCTCCGGACCAAAACCAACAAACAAAACACGTCGTAGGAGCCCGGCCATCAGCGCCGGTATGAGCTGGATCTTAGTAAAGAGAAATATTTCATCTACAGTTCTGAGGGAAACGGCTACCATCTTCTAGAAGTTCAGCGTTGGGCTAGTTTGATCCAATCCAAGGTCATATTTACCACTTTCATGCTCTGATTAGTGACCAGATCCATACGGCCTTATTAATGCTGTGCGAGCAGGAAAGTAAAGGCACATGATCACATTACAGGTCTGAAATCAGGAAGTCTTTTTCACTGGCTGGGAGACAGTTAGCGCTGGGCAATATGTAGAGATTTTATAGATTTCAAGATTTGTTTATACGAGATATAAGATGAGACTATATCACTTGTGTCGAGATGTTCTATGCTGCGTTAGAATAATGCTTTTATGTATTCCAGGTAGGTTAGTTTTCAGCGGTTTCTCATATTTATCTGCAGCTGTTTGTTAAAAAAAAATGTGCCTGTGAGACATTGGGGATAAAGCTTTGATTCAGAGATGCCTTTTTATAATTACTTTATAAAGAGAAAAACATAGCGAGATAAACATGGTATATTGGGATTCAGCGTAGAAATATCAAGATGTTATTTTTGGTCCATATCGCCCAGTTCTAGTGACAGTGTTGGCCTTTTTCAGTTACCAAGAGCCCAACGCTCATCTAAACCTGCAACCAAATGAGTTCATATGCTACATGGATATTTTTGACAATCTGAAAATCTTTCCAACTTCCTGATGTACACAATCATTCACTCGTCGATGATTCAGAGAAGCAAGATGTTTCAATCTTAGATTTCCAGCAAATTATTTTCCAAGTGTGAAGCGGGATGAGAATTTAAAAATTCACCACAGTTCACAGGCAGACCAGGACAGCTGAGAGAACGGGGAAACTCCAGACATCCACACTCTTCACCAAAACTTCCCAAAGAAGTTCCCAATCTGATCCCTGCCATCCCCGACTCATTTTCAAAAATCACCACCTATTTTCACATGACCCGGTTTGCAACACTGTAATGCGCAGCTAAAAACCAATATTCACATCAAAGTAGACAGAACCCTTGTCGGGTTACTATTATATTTGAATCAGACGAAACGCACCAATCAGATCCTGATCAGCTGCGACTCATCAGTCCACTGCAGCCCCACCGAGCTTTAAATAAATATTTGTACGTTGCGTCAGACAGCCGAGTGAGCAACAGCATCAAAGATGGAATGCTCTTCGGTCTCCAGATGTTGGAGCTGTCCAACAACTATCGGCGTTAGACTCGCGCTCAGGTCAGCTGATGAGGCGGACCGATAAGGGGCGGGCTCAAAGGGGCATAACAACACTCAGTTGATGTTCGGCGGGACAAAACAGACCCAAACATACCTGTTGATGTCCACTAAAATCACTGTATATGTCTCTGGCTTGTTAGCTCCCCACCTGTCAGAGGAGTTATTTGCTTCTCAAGATGCCTATGGTGATATCACACTTTTATTGATAACTTCACATGGCCTCACCTCAATAAATCCAGACTAACCTCTTAAAAAATATAGAAAATTGAAGGAAATAATATCCTAAATTTAAACTACCTACACAAACAGATAAAGGAATGGATTCTCCAGTTAATTCAAGCTTTTCCCGTTTAGTGCTCCCCTTAATGCTTGCTCGGTATGAGGGATTGCTGCAAAGCCATGGACAATGCAGACGACTCTCCCTGTGGCTCTACGCTTCTCCAGGAGTGAATGCTGCTTGTCGGGACTTTGATGCAATCAACTGGTTCCCTTATATAGGACATTTTTTTGACCAACTTGTATAATCTGACCCAATCTGTATAATATGATTGAATCTGACTTTGTAAAGTGCCTTGAGATGACATGTTTCATTAATTGGTGCTATACAAATAAAATTTCATTGAAAATAAAAATTGGTGTCAATACAAGTGCGTAGTTCAGGTAACCTTCAGAATGCAAGTGAATTTTTCCATTGTGAGATCAATAAAGCCTATCTTATCTTATCTTATCTTATCTTATCTTATCTTATCTTTTAATTCATCTGTTAACTCATGCAACCTCATCAAAGCAGCCTCCTACTTCTGTGTGCTTAAGAGCCTGGGAAAGACGCCCGGTGGCCCCCGGCACGCTGACCTTGCAGTGTAGGACCACCACGTGCTGGGGGTCAGAGTTCAGCCAGTTCTCCATGGCCTTGCATATGGCACAGATCTTATCCAGCGGCGGGGCGTGGAGGTCGGGCCAGCCGAAGTCGTGGACCTGTTTGTTTTCGTGGAGACAGAAGAACAGTGACGAGCAGATTGAGGGGATGGAGCAGAGGGTCGCCGTCGGCGTTGTTGTCGCTGTCACGGGGAGGAGAAGAGGAAAAGCTCTACCTTTGGGTTGAGTCTGGTGATGTCATGGCGTCTTTCAGAGAGATTCAGGAGCTGGAACAGAAAGGGAACGGGCGTGACACAAAAGGCAGCGGCATATTTTGTGGGGTTGCTATGTGTGTTTATTGACCTGCTGTGGCTACAGCGTTACATGCCAAACTCCATTGTGCAACAAGCTTCATCAAGGCTTTACGTAAGGAAAGTAAAATCCCTTCTGCAACTAATATCACAAACAAATGACGCGTCTTACAAAACCTGAAGCAGTGCACTGTTTCTGAATTCAAAGATTCCCAGATTGTGTGGCACAATCGCCTCCTTCTGGGAAGTGATGCCCAGAAGGAGGCGTGATCTATCTTTGTTTAGTTTTGATCTATTTTTGCTTTTGGCCAGCTGGGAAGATGCAGGAGATGGAGCTAAAGTTTAGACTTTAGATAATTCAAGACTTGTTTTCAGGTTACACAACAAATGCTTCGTGGTGGTAAGGGATTTAGCAAAGTTGAATTTAAATAAATGACACAGAAAAAACTGAAAAGAACTGTCTGCATCTCCATGTTGATTTCATTCTAAGCCATACTTGAACATTTGTTACAGTCCAACTGCACTCATGGGGTCTGAACAAAGAGAAAGAAGCTAAACAACAAGCAAACTTGGAGCGCCACTGATTTCACCAAATAAGGCAACGATGGTGTGTCCTCACCAGAAACTTGTCCTGGTGTTTGGATTTGAGCATGGCCGCCACCTCCTTCAGGTTGAGCCGGTATCTCTGCTCCTCCAACTTCGGAGGGAAGAAGACAGAGATGATCCTCTCGGTGATGTACGTCAGGTCGAAGTCGTAATGGCGCTCCATCACGCGCTCCATCACACGGTCCACGCTGAAGCTCCTGGTGAGACAGAGTAAAAAACAGGGGATCAGAGAGGAGTACGGGAGGAATTTCGTATTTATTCATCTGCTGTTGTGTTTTAAAGCTCATGAACGTTGTCTTTGTGTCTCCTTTAAAACAATGACAGACACAGCTCATTTTATATTGCAGCCGTAAAACTTTTAATTGTAAGAAAATCATTAAGCATATTAAAGGAGTGATTGTTCAACCTACATGAATATCAGTGTGTTGCAAACCCCTTGGCCAACAGTGACAGCCACTAAACATTTTACCTGATCAGCAAAGAGGGAATTCAGCCGCCTATGAAGTGAGTCAATGGAGGCGTGCCTAAAGGCTGTGTACTTGGATCACTTCTCTTTACAGGAGCTGACTTGGTCAAATCAGGTCCAACCTTGGTCTCCAATCATATGTTGATCGTACATAAATCTATCATCGAACCATTTACAAAACTCTACCCTCTGTGATAAACTGCGGGCAAGTGATCAAAGCTTTGATGCCTACAAATCTACTGCAGCTCAAAATAAATAAAACAAGGTTCTTTGTTGTGACTTCAAAGGGCTTTGGCAGGGAGGTTGGAAATGTCCTTCTGGATTAACTGTTCAATGTAAAAAAAAATAAAAAAATCCCCCCCCAACCATTGCTGATAGTAAAAAATAACAGACAATTACCACCAAAACTGCTCTATATAACACCAAAGAGATTTGGGAAAGTTTTGGTGAGACAAATGAGGAACGTTTTACAAAGGGTGCTTCATGGTAGATTTATTATCTCACACAGGATTGAAGAAAAAGACCATTTTACCTACACTGGAACCTGGTGGTCACAGTATGATGGAGTGACCTACAGGATGAGGGATTCCCTTAAAATTCACCAAATTATTAAATCACTTTGTTTTTTTCCTTTACCCCTTTGGAAACTGTGTTGTTGTTGTCAGACACATTTAAGCAGAAACACTGAGACTTCTAAATGGGTTTTTCAAAAACGCTTCAGGTATTCTTTAGCTGAGAATAAAACCACACACACAGTCTAATGCAACCTCTGTCTGTCTGGCAGAACCAGATCGGATCAACTTGCTACATCACTTTATGACATTAAAGCTTCACCCGAGAACAAACAAGTCATTGGTCTCAGGAAATGTGAAGGGCAGAGTTTGGGTTGGGAGCTCTGAAGGCAACAGTGAGAGGCCCTTGACTTTAGTTATGTCAGAAATAGTATGTAGACATGTTTTTAACATAATGTAGCTACATTAGTACATTTAAACAAACGAATGAGACTGATTTTACCTCGGAAGGGTGTTCCTTTGTTTGGTGTAGGTTAGAGACTTGGTTGATCCCTGTTAATAAAAACAAAAAAAAACACATGACCTATCCTTCAGTTGTTCAAAACTTCAAGAATTACAGTGCATTTTTGTGAGTGGCTTTTTTATGTAACAGGTACAAAAATGCAATAAAAACTAAGTCCTAAATGCCACAAAGGAGAAACAGGTATTCTCAGTCAGTGACTACGATATCCCCTTATTGTCCCTTCATCGTCGCGATTTCAGCATGGCGGCGATGAACATCACTTGCATTATTTGCCCTAAAATCAATGAATTCATAGTTGTTTCTGGGCTGCTGGTAGAACTAGAATAGTAAGGGAAGGGTCCAGTATTACGGCAATCTTTGTTATCTGCTCCTTCTTAGCACGAGATTCACAAATTGATTCTCTAATCAGGAACATAGGGGTATATGTTGTCCATCAACCTCAGCAGATACTGTTCTTCAAGCGGCTGTGAAGAACATCCGCTTGCCGTTACTTTCTAGAAAACGCAAAGCAATCCCTTGTGGTATTTTGCTCAGATTACAGCAGTTTTCTGAAGAACCTTGAAGCATTTAAGAGCCTTTGAAAGTGTCAGTGGAACTCATATCTCTATATTTTATTGTCTCATCACAGGATAAACAGGCGCAAAGAGACTTACGAAAACACATGACCTTTTTTCTCACTGTAAATCAGAGTAAAGCATTTTTGATGCTAGTTTCGGTCAGTAACGTTTAGCGAAGTCACAGAATTAGAATTACAAAATTATTTAGTCTCTCACTGGAAATTTGGCCCATTGCTCATGACAGAATTGCTGTAAATGAGTCAGGTTTCTAGGACACCTAAGTCAAGCGCACTTTTTCAGCCCAAAAGCTATTGGAGGGGTTCCCAAAGTGGGGGTTGGGACTCCCTGGTTGGGTCATGAGACACCACACGGGGGTCACGAGATCACTTTTGCAATTCAGCAATATCTTAATGAATTATTACTTCAACAATTACATCAAATTTAGAATATGGTATGGATTAACCTATCAGAAGCTCACACAGCAATGACATCATCATCTGGGCTTTCCCAAATTGTTTAAAGGCATAGCCATCATAGTGTACAAAAGCTGGGATTGGGAGCCATTGGGAGCCAATGACAACGTGGGGCTAAAAATAAAGGAGGCCAATGGGGAGTGAAGGTGACGATGAGGAGAAAGAAGGCAGGTGAAAAATGTGCTCACCATGTGTTGGTTGTGTCGAGAAGGAGCTGTCCCTCTACGCTGCTGGGAGCACGGAAGAGGAGGTGATGGGATTAGAAGAGAAGGTGGGAGTGAGATAGAAACCAGGGTGAAGGAAAGCAACAAAAAGAAGGCAACAGAGGGGGGAAGGGGGAGAGGAAGAGGCAAAATAGAGGAAGGAAAGCAGAGTTAATTAAACAAATAGACTCCCTAATAGATAAACACAACTACTTCCTACAGCAACATCAACTACCCCCCCCCCCCCCCCCCCCCCCCCCCCCACCCGAGCTGAAGCTTTACTTCGCTCCAACCGAGCTGAGGGCTTGGCTTCCCAGAAGGAATTCAGCTCAAAACAAAACCACACTGTGGGTTTGGACAACCATACTTCCCAACTGTGGATAGACGGAGTGGGAAAACATGTCTTGTACACATAATGCCGTTGAGGAAAAGAAAGTTTACACAACGGGGGACTCACCAGATCATTGGGGGGAGCTTGGATGCACGCAGAGGTCACCTGGAACACACAAAAACAGCCACGCGTAAAAAGAAAAACCAAAACCAAACCTGAAAACAAGGCCAGGTCACACACGGAGACGCACAGTAAGCAATCAGAGAAACCCTTTTGCTGCTCTATGGTTCAAAGCTCAGGGATAATTCAAGGCAAATGTTTCCCTCAGACAATGAAATGAGGACAAACAAACAAAAACAAGAAAAAAAATGCAAGCTTTTAAGTTCTTCCAAATCAGTAAGAATTTGTAATAAATGTGGCTAGTTTTTTTTATTGTAACAGCTGTTCCTGAGATTAAATAAGGACACATGGGTAACTTTTACGAGCCTGGCTGAATTTGCAACTTAAGAAAAAAAATCTAAAAAAATATCTTCTGGAAACATGTTCAGAAATCTCAAAGGAGTAGCGTATGTAGTAGTTGCATTTTGAAACAACAGCTGTTTTAAAACAGGCTAGCCAGTGTTTGATAGCTAGCTTACTTCTTCAGTTTCACAACTTGCCACCTTTTTCTTTTGGTTTATGTAAATAAAAAACAGACAGAAAAAAGGTGTTGAAATTAATTTTAATACCCTATTTTTAAATGTACTATTTAACCCGACCTCACCTTTCTCACTTCCCTAGTTTCTGACCGTCCGCTAACAATGATGCACACACTCCAGCCCAGTAGCTGGCGCTAAAGCACCTAAAGTTCATTTGCCAGCCATGAAGAAGATGTGCAGGATGAACTCGCTCACTGCGAGTATGAACACCATAGCTCAGGGGTCTGCAACCTGTGGCTCTGGAGCCGCAAGTGGCTCTTTGGACTTTCCACAGTGGCTCTTAAAAAACTTTGGCTACAAATTATATTTTTATTATGGTATTTAAATGTAATAATGATAATTAATGCAGGTTTTTGCAGTTTTTTCTATAATTGCTTTTAATTTTTATAACACAATGATGCTAAAAGTGCCAGTAATATTTAATGTTAAAGCAATATTTTTTCATTATGCTGGAAACTGATTTTCTTTTACATCATTATCCACAAATATCGACATCCCCATCCACCCTCTTTTTTAAAACCTCAACATAGACATAAATGGCATTTCTTTAACAATGATAACAGATTTCCTACATTAGATCTTTATCAAAAATTATAACTTGTCTTTTTTCAAAAGGCCAGGCAACATTTGTGGCTCTGAAGAAGTATAATTCAAGTAGACTGTAGGTAAAATGGCTCTTTAGACTGTAAAGGTTGCAGGCCCCTGCCATAGCTAATGATAGCAGGCAGGCATTGATGGTGGAAATAAATTTCTCTATTTGCTTTGGATATGAACTTTTATCATGTATAACATACAATTCAAACCTAGGCTCTTTTATGGGCTAAATAGAAATTCCCTTAATTGATGTCAGACTTAAAAGTTTTAATTTCCCATTTTTGTAAAAAATAATAAATACAATAAATAAAGCTACACAAAAATAGTGTTTATGTTAAATTAAGGGTTGCTGTTGGAATAATAACTGCAACAATTTGAGTTGAAATTAAAATCAGGGTTATTTGACCCAATTACTCCATAAATGCGTAGTGAATGTGAGCATATAGTTGCGAAGCACAACGTAAAAAAAATAATTACTTAAAGTCTACATTTATTTGTGTCACAATTTAATTGTTTCGGTGATGTATGTGGTTAACTGCACATTAATTTGCAGAGTCAAAGGCAAAAATTATATTTAAAGCGCAGTACAGAAACAACGCAGTTAGAAAAAAAGGAAAACGGATTTCTTAACTTCGCTGAAGATATTCAGTATATTGGTGCGTTGACCCACTCTCCTCCAATAATGGAATGCAGAAATATCTAATGGCTAAAAACAATAAGACACTTAAAGTGTGTCTATATTTTTCTACCACTTTGAAGGCTGAAAGAATACTGAGCATTACTGATGAAGTGTAGTGACTGTAAGTGTTAAGTAAGTACGGGTATAAATTATGTTGGAGAGCTTGTTTACCAAATGCAAAGTATGTGGAAACATGGAGCCAAATATGGGGAAA
This sequence comes from Fundulus heteroclitus, assembly GCF_011125445.2. NCBI lineage: Eukaryota > Metazoa > Chordata > Actinopteri > Cyprinodontiformes > Fundulidae > Fundulus > Fundulus heteroclitus. The sequence goes on from NC_046361.1 coordinate 5,687,461, forward strand.
CAGCTGGAGAGGAGACACAAACACACCCAAACAGAACAACGTGTCTGATTCCCATGTTCGTTATGGGCCCACAGGTCAGTGAACTGTAACCAAAGGAAGCCAGAGCTGAACAGTAGCAATAATAGAGGGGGCTGAGACTACACTTACGCAATACGCACACTCACACACACATGTGTCAATGTTCCTGCCAAATAGCCCTTTTTGGACTGTTTATTTGGATACAGGAAAAGGGCAAGGGCTTGTCTAGATTTCATTGTGCACAGAGGGGAAGTTACAGAGGCCCTGATCCTGGGGGTGTGTCACCACACAGGCGCTCTGACTTAGGCTTTCCTTGCTCCTCTCTTTAGCACGGGGCTCAGTTGCTCACTGCTGCTCCTGCGTAAGCTCAGACATCAACAGGAAAACAGGGAAACTGATAAAGAGCTAAATTAAGAGACATGCCATGTTTGACAAAAGTTGCAGGAAGAAGGTCTTGGCTGTCGTATGACTAACCTGACAGTGTTTCTGTATGAGTCACTCTGAGAACCGGCCGTAGCGTACAGAGATCTTTGACCATTCTTCTTTACCAAAACTCTCCAAAGAGTTCACCAGATTTTTGTTTAAAATCTCCTGGTATTTGAAAGAGACCATGATACCACAAACTTTCTAACAAATCTTTGGACAGAAAAGGACCCACAGCATCACAGGTCCTCCACCATTCCTAATGGTAGGCATGATAGGATTTTCCATATATTCATTCAAACCCAGCAGTAGTGTATTTTTTTACATCTTAATGTAATCTGACCAAAAAACACAGTGCTAACCAAAAGTCCAGAAGATTTTAACAAACTCCCCATGTTGAAGTTTGTGGTGGCAGAACAGAAGAGACTTTCATTCCTTGCATCCCTTACAAACTACCAGTTGGCATGCACTTTAGTTGTTACGGAGACTTGCCGACCCCTATATGCCACTCTCTGTGGCAGTTGTCAATTTGTTTGACATTTAGAGGTTTTGCTTTCAAGATTCGTCTTACCTCCCTTACCATCCTGCTTGTGGTGCGATATGTAAAGAGAGTCATGGGCCCTCGCTCAGCCAAGTGGCTCAAAGAAATGGACCCTATGTCATTTCATATATTCATGTAGGAAACAAGAAGTAATTGATCACAATTCATAAAAAGAGGTTTGTTAGAATAAAAAAGTATTTAAGATATAATTATAGATTGAAAATTACAAAAGTATAAAAAAATAAAAAAAATCTTCAGTTACATTTATTTTAAATGGATACCCACTGTCCTCAGCATGTACAACAACTTTTAAGAAATCAGCATAATAGGAGTTAAAAAAAACAAACAAAAAAAACATTTAATTTCTTTTTGGGATTAAGACATTTCCAATTTCCACTTGCTTTGTGGAAATTGTGTGTGATTTGATTACAGAGAGCTGATATCAGTGGTTAAGTAACCATGAACTAGTTTAACACAGTTAACCCTAATAAAAAAAGCAACTTAAAAATAGCATCAAGAGGTGTAAGCTTTGAAGACAAAACTATAAAGTGAAACCCTAGTTGCCTTTTGGACTACCATTAAGAGTTAAGATGTTTAAAGTATGTTACACCTCTTTATTCAAAATGATACATTTTTAAGTTGGTCAGAATAGTACAATAGCATGGCTAAACCGTCTCTGAAACCATACTTTAAATCTATAACCAGTCTGCACACATTGGTAATAAGCTAAAAGGAGTAGACATGGAATGGTGAGGTCGTTCTGCCTCTGCTCCACCTCAAAAAGTTGTACATGAATCAAAACTAAGGTTCGGTACGTCTGATGACGAGCCGTTAAAAGTGGGATTGTTTTTCTGTTTGTATTAACATGTCTACATGACAACGTTTTAATTACCATCTCTGTGCACGATACTTGCAGACATGTCATTTCACTTCCACACCACTAGTTGGAGGTATGTTCTTTGAAACTCAACAACATTTACAAGCATTTTAGCAACTGTGTTTTTTCAGGGCCATTCCGAGTTTCTCTGGCCCTGCTCAGGAACAGGACAAAATCAAGTGGACTCAAGCGGAGTTTTGACGTGAACACACGGCCGTTCAGGGATTGGCCAAGGGCGAATAGAAATGACAAGATTTTTCTGTGAGGAAGCCCAGAAAAGCTGAGGAGCGACGACATTAATATTAAGAACCACCATGAACGCGGTGGGTCAAAGCGATGTATAATTTTACTATTTACAAATCATGAACCATGCCTGGGGGAAAAAGAAAAGAAAAAGGACACTTCAGCGTTTTCCTCTTCCAGGCTTTTCTGGCCGGTCGGAACACAGCTGGAGTTGAACCAGGTGGGGAGGAGCAGAGCAGGGCGGGCCAAATCGAGCAGGGTTGGTGGGACTACGCTTTAAATCATACTGTGCATGTGCCAGGCTTCCCTGGCATATGCACCTGGTAAACCTTCAGCAATACATAATTCATTTTCACACAAATCTTGTGAAAATCTCAAATTATCTTGTTCTTCTTCTAACCCAAAATCTTGCTTAGTCCCATATTGTGAGCTGGATGTATAGTTATAAACATCCTTCACGCCGTAACTTTTCACAATAATTTAATGATTTATTAGCTTTTTCAGAATAATTTTTCAACCGTTTTCAAAGTAATCCAGGACTTAAAAAAATCTAAATGTTTTCTCAACTAAACTTTGACATAAAGAAATGTTTTTTCCCCCCCCCACAGTTCACATTAGTGACTGAGGCAACCTATCAGACATGCGTTTCTTTTGAAATGGTGGCATGAATGAGTTTGTGGACATATTGATCTCATTTTCTCTTTAGGACCACTTTCCTCTCGTTTTCCTCCTCCATTTCTTCCTTTTCATCCTTCTCTCCCAGTGCCCAGTCAAGGGGCCTTGGAAGGGTGGCTACACAGAGCCAGAAAAAACACCGTGCACCGCAGCAGATTCCATCCCCACCGGCCAACACTTACTCACAAACTTCCTGTTCACAAACCTCCACCTACCCACTTCTCTTTAAATCTGCTCTTTTCACCCTCACCTCTTACCTTAATCCATAAACATCATTCCCCTTTTGCTCTTTCTTTCAGAAAATGTGAATATATCCAGGTGCTTCGCAGATATTCTTTTTGGGTCATGTTTTTCCAAGTGGTTCAATTTTCTCTGTTTTTTGAACAAATATGTCACAGTATTTGCTGCTAAACAAGGTCATGGACTTCTGGCTTACCAATTTTGTAAATGCACCATTTTTACTTTTTTCGCTAATATCTTGTAGTCCAAGCAGAAGGATGCCGCAGCTACACGTGGAAAAGTCACAACATTCAATTGTTTATTACACCGTCCCCTAGCATACTACAAAAATGGCCGAACGGGGTGGAGCAGAACGCTCTGCAACCCAGAGGGGGGCGGAGTGTGAAGTCCTTCAGGTTTAAAGTGACAGCACCAAAATGAGCTGACCTCAGACACACCTCAGAACAGGGGTAAGAAGGGGGACTAAAGCATAGCAATTCCACTTTATATAGGCCACAGCTGTATGTTTTCAATGTGAAATGGAAGAACTGAAAAGCATTATATGTCCCTTTTAGGTGTGGTTTATGACAAGTATTTATACAGTGGTCAGACCTTACACTTGGAACTGGCTAAAATCAGAGAAAGGATGGACGGATGGATCTTTTCAAACAGGTCTGGATATCCATATTCTAGTCTCCTTTTTCCGTACAGATCCTCGCCTGGAAAAGACAAATTAAATGCCTTTTTCAGACTTTTCCAGTCTGTGTAGGAACCCTTAATACCCTGTTTTTGATTTGTTTTGCTTCTTTCAACCCTTTGCCTATCAACTCGCGGTTCCAATATTTCCTTCCTCTTTCCTCACTTCATTTTCTCTTCTAATCTGTTTCAAACAAAACACTTCCTGTGGGTCAGCCCTCCAAATCTGGGCCAACCTTATATCAACAGGCTGGAGTCTAAAGTCAAGAGCAGCTCTAACTTGTTCTGGATTCAGGCTCCGGCTGCATGTACCAACACAATAGTGATTCTAGAGAAATTCAGTTCAATTTCAAGTATCCAAATTCATCCACATTACATTCGTTCCTTTGCTTCCACACTGCACATTTTACTCCCATAATGCACTGTGAAGTAGTGCCCCTTCCTTTTCCTGTCAGCACTGCCTCTTAGGTAGGTCCAGGTGGAGAAACTCTGGAAACCTTGACCCTCTTCACCGTCTCCTCCATCTCTCCGCACCGCCCCCCCCCCCTCCTCCAGGCACCATCCCTGCACTCTCCCCCTCCTCCTCCCGTTTCCAGCCTTCTGTCATCTCACTCTTTCAGCGTTTTGTTTTGATGCAGTGGCCCTGGCTCTTCTGGCTTCCTAACTCACTCTTTGATCCATCAAAGCGGAGAGAAGCATAGCAAATGGATAATGCACAGCACTCTCTCCCCTCAAAGCGGGGCTTAGGAGCTGTGGGCTCTGAGACGGATAACTAAGGGGTGAGGTAGCAGCCTTGTTCTGTTATTAGTGTGAGAAGTGTGGGGCGAAAGTTTGTGAGACCCTTTTACAGTTTGTCTGTGTGTGTGGGGGGGGGGACCTACAAAAGGACGGGTTCGTATATTTTGTTACTACTTTTAAAGGTTGTTTCAGGCAGGAAATATGATACATTTTGGAAACACGCACCAGATCAGCTTACAGGTTCCAACACATAAATTTCTTTAGATGCGTATTTTTTTCTTCCAGTTTTGGACGAAATAAACGACAGAACTTACATAAAAAGGCTCCAAATATTAAGAGGGAGCACGATTTTCCATCTCAGACTCAGTGAATGTTCCCCTTCCACTTTAAGAACAGCTGAGTGCCCAAACTTTTCTCCAACAGCTTGATGAAGTTGTCAGCTGGAGCTTTCCCAGCAGTCCCAGAGGAGTCCCAGTGAACGGCAGGCTGGGAAATTGTTGGTGGATTTTCCTTCGCTACGCGGTCCAACCTCATGTGGGGTTCTGTCTCATCTGAACGCTTGATCTGGAGATCTGCTTCCTGGATGAACTCTGGGAAGAAGTGGGTTCTGTAACTTAGTGCCTGATTATGTGCGATTTTCTTTGGTTTAGCTTCTGATTTAAATATTTTTAAGATCGTCTCAAATCTTCATATTCCATAGCAGTTCTGGAAGGGGGAAGGAACTGAGCATGTTCCTGTCCACGGCACATCTGAGCCCTATTGACTGACCTTTTACAGGTTCTGCCTCTTTGTGGGAGCCTTTTCAGCATGAGAGGAAACTCTACTTGAGCTGGGTAAAAGACATTAGCTTTGTATCGTCACAAGTTTTCACCCTCTTCTTCTTTCGGCTGCTCTAATGAGAGCCGCCAAACAGATCACCTGCCTCCGTCTCACCCTATCCTTTGCCTCTAACCGCTGCACCAACCATGTCCATGACTCTTCTGTTGGGTCTTCCTCTTTTCCTCCTGCCCGACCGCTCAATCTCCATTAAACTCGTTCCAATTTATCCACCACCTCTGCTCAGAACATGTCTGAACCATCAGCACCTCGCCTCTCTAACGCAGCTTTAGCTTTTCCTCTGATCCGCTCAGTCCATCCTGGTCACTCCCAACACCCCGTCTCAGCATCTAAACTTCAACAAAGCTGTTCAGATACAAGCCACGGTCCCATAAATTAACCCTACTTACTGTACAAAACAGCAGAATAGACAGAGTGAAGTTACATGTTTATTTAGCTCACATTTCCTGTTTGAGGTTCACACACAATCATCACGAGCACAAATGTGATCACGTCTTTAGGGTTTTAATGATTTATTGGAATAGTTGGATTGAATAGAGTAGAATAGAAATATCATGTACTGTCCCACAGTTGGGAATTTCACAACAAAGTGGGAGAGGTACCTCCGAATTGCCAAAGAACAGTGGTCTGATATAGATAGATAGATAGATAGATAGATAGATAGATAGATAGATAGATAGATAGATAGATAGATAGATAGATAGATAGATAGATAGATAGATAGATAGATAGATAGATAGATAGATAGATAGCTTTATTGTCATTTTGTATGCACAAAGTGCATATAGAACGAAATTTCGTTTGCATACAGCTTGAAAAATCACTCTAGAAATCACTCTAAAAATCACAGTAGATTGCACTATTTTTGAGGATAAAGATGCAGCAGCGATTTATGTGAACAATTGAAATGAAAAACAATGTAGCAATGTAAACGATGCAGGGGAAATATGTAGCCAGAATTATGATAGAACCTTTCTAAGTGCTACAAATGGTTAGCGTTTGAAGCGCAACATGCTAAAGGAAATCTAACCAAATGTTATTGGGTTGTGTTAAACCTAACTTTGTAAATGAACGAAATTCCATGATAAATTCAAACCTTTGCACCAACGTTGCGCTCTTAGAAATCCTTGTGGGTGATTCCACCCTGGAGAAAGAACGATTGAAATAAATCATGAAAAATGGAAGACACTCCAGCCGGTGATGAATGTGCGTTTATGCTCAGCTGACACTGTCCATGGGGCAGAGGCCTTAACAGCAAGCGGTAATAACAGCTCTCCACACCTAAACCACACTTAAGTGTTCTTCAAGGGAAGGCACTTTCTCCTCATAACACTTCACTCTGGCTTTTTTTTTTTTTTTTACTGTATTACAGTATAGCGTACTTCACGTTGTGTTTGCTGTTCTGAGTGTTTTCCTTTCTAAATATTCTTTCTCCTCCATACATGTTGGTTTTCACATTTCTGTTAAACGACTTCCTATCCTGTCCCTGGATTGATGGGTTGGTTCCTTGATTTTTTTTGCCGATATCGCACAACCTCTGTGTTTTGTTGAAGCATACTGAAAAGCAGACCCAGAACTTTACGCTCGCTATACCGTTGCCAGATTTGACTCATCTGTAGAACCTCACAAGGATCCGCCGAGACCTTTCTCTGACGGACAAGTTCAGCATGTTTCCTGTCTGGGAGACGGCGATGAAATAAAAGTATGTTTTAAAATAAGGTTCCAAACCCACAACATACAAAGACGGAGCCAAACAACAAGCAGAGGAAATAGAAGAGCAAGGTCACTGGTTTTAAAGCATTATTATATAAGGTTAGTAGTTTTTTTTTTACACATCACTATGGCCAACACCACGTGTCTAAGTGGAACCGTGTGAGCCTGATAAGGTATGCATATGGGTGCGTGCACAAAACTCTGAAACCGGTTTGCTTTCTGAGGTTTGTGGAAATATGTCAAATACAAATGATTCAGTAAATTCAGTCTTCCTTTTTTTTATTAGAGATTTACAAACTTTCTGACAAATGTTTCCATGTTGAAATTGTTCTTTTGCTCTAAGGTGTATGAACCAAGCATTTACTTTTTAAAAACGTCTTGGATCAACTTGAATCAGCTGGCTGTGGCTCACTATCCAGGTTCCTTTGAAAGCTGTAAAGCTGTAGCTGCTGTTTCCCCACACTGTTTTCGATTAGTTGATTTTGAATCTTAGTATAGCATTATATGCTGATCAAATGGCCTATTTTAACATCATGTAAGACTTCGAACCTCAGATCTGCGAGAAGCTGAACTCTCTTGTTCGCATGACTCTGCTTTTAGCGCTGTTACCCACTTCTACCATAGCATTCTCTAACTTTGAACAAAACACAGCAAGGAGGAGTCTGACGAGTCATGCTGGACGGGAAAACACCACACAATCCCAAACCAGGGGTGTAATAAAAGACTGTGGGTTTGACGCCACAGGGAAGCAAACCCTAGACAAAGCTATCTATCCCTGGAAACCGAGCTGACTTCCTACAACATCAGCTTGTCACACAAGGCGAGGCGGAGCAAAACTTTGAATGTCAAGGCATGGGAAAAAAATAGATGTAGCCGATCCAGATCCTCAGGCCGTGTGTGACGTTTCTGCTGCTAGGGGAGCTTTACTTTTGATTCTTAGAGGCCCCACAGGAGAGCCAATCAGAGACAATTAAAGAAAGCTACGAGGAATCGGCAGTAAAGGTCAACGCTGGCTGTGACCTTTGTGCTTTGATCATCGCTGTGATTGGAGACTTAACTCAGGAAGATTAGCGGCATGAGTGTGACATGAAACTAAGACATCACTGCATCCACAGATAAAAACGCATGTAGCCAAGATACGTTAGTAAAAAAAAAAACAGATGAGTCCATCACCTACTGTGGTATACATTGAACAGGACATTTGCAAGTTATGCTTTCTGCTTTTAAACGGGCGTTCTGGTTAGTGTACCAAAGGCCGTCTCCGTTTTCCTGACAACAAAAATGGCTCCATTACTTCCCTGAAGGGTGAATACTGCTGTTAACTCTTTGAACTTTACGCTGGTTCTTTGTGTTGTACACCTGTTTTCTGTCCAACTCATGATGAGAGAAAAACTTTAAATCAACATGAGCTAACAGCTGAGTCGATTCAAATATATTATATAGTATTAGTCTGATTAAAGCCCAAACTTCCAGGTATTGTATTTCTGGCAGAATTTTACATCCACTTGTTGAATAAAGTCATTATGTGGGTGGAAAATTCTGGCTTTTCTTTCACCCGCTGCATGTAAGATTCCATTTAGGGGAGTTAGGGGAGTAATTTTGGACCAGATGACAGAAATCCATCTTAAATAACTGTAGCTGTACTCCAATGCCAACTATAGTGTAGTTTTTAAAGGGTTCTCGTCACATAAGTTACGTAACACAAAAGCTATGAGAGATTTTATGCAACAAAAAAAGTCCATCATATTCTTCTAATTGCATTTCTCTGTCAAAAGCATTCAGACGATCCCTCCGAAAACATCTTTTGAGGAGTTTAAGAACTTCAAAGGAAAGTTCCTAACTATATCTCAGAGGCAGAGATGTAGATGTAGGCTTTTGCACAAACATGTCAGATTATCTTATGACCGATCTGAGAGCTGCTGGCATTGCTTAGCCATATAACACTCTGTCAAACCCACCACAAATATTTAAAGCTTCAAAATCACTACACGAGATGCTCCTAATGAGAAAACCCGAACGCACCGAGCCCTGATTCAAGGAACAGCAGCTAAAGTTTAAAACTAAAGCATTCAGCAGAGTCAAAACAACCGTGGTTTAGTGTTTATGATAGCAAATATTGTTTTTTAGAGTTTCCAGTGTGCCGCACATGTTCCACGCCGTCTCCTAGCCTCATGTCTGTCACCACGGTCGATTTTAAACAAAAGGGACATCCCCTGATTTATTTTCGCTCCAAGCAGCTGGGAGGACACATTGGTTCCCGGCAGCAAAGGTTTTACAACCAAGCAAGATGCAGATTTCTGTTATAGCGCTCTGAATGTTCACCACACATCTACAGGGGCCCACAATGGTTCCAAATCAGCACTCATTTATCATTAAGTTTCGAAGGAGACAGAGTTTCTTGTAATTTCCAAACAAGCTCTCGATGAAATATTCTTTGATGGACTAGCATCCTATCCGGCGGGTACCCCAACTCTCATGCTGCAGGGAGGAATGGTAAAAAGAAAGGACACCCACTGTGAACTTTAGGTGTTTACATATCAGGAGACAATGAGATGATCTGATCTTCACAAGGTTCTAGATAATATGTAGCTCTGCAGAAAGATGAAGCCAAAACAGCCAAGCTAGTTCTGGAAAAACTTAGTACACCCCACAGTTCAATAGCTAGTCAAACCACCTTTGGCAACTACAACATAAAGCCGTTATTTGCTGTAAGACTCTATCAGTCTCTCACATCGCTGTGGATGAGTTTTGTTGCCGTCTTCTTTACATAATGTTTTCTTTGCTTGCAGATGTGAGGTAGATGGCCTCAGATTTTTGATAACTGTGGTCTGGAAAGGAGTTCAAACGTTGAGTCAGTGACTGAAAGGTCTTCAAACTCTGACGAAAACAAGTCACTATCGTAACTCTTCCACCGCCATGGTTGACAGCTGCTATGTGGTGTTTAGGTTGCGGTGCTGTGATTGCTTTGCTCTCCAAACATCGCTTAGTGACCAGACATCTCCGCTTTGGGCTTAGGGCTCAGTCTGGTGGGGCTTTGCTTTGCTGGCATCTTCCTTAGAGAGTGAATGGACTACTGCTTCTACAGGCGTGGTCCCACTGCCATTAATCAGTTCATCAGGTGTCAGTTACACAGATCTGTGGTTCTTACCTGACTCCAGTAGGGTGTTTTTCTTTAACTCCAACCAAGGGGACCATTTGACACAACAGGAGACAGAAGGAAGGCCTCAGAGCATTAGCTCTACCTGAGCAGTACCTGACCCAGCCTTTGCTTCTTGTAGCTTCCTGTAGCTTCCTGTAGTCTTTGTCCTTTGACTCACTCCAAGGTATGCGCTCCTGTCTGGTTCCTGATCTGGACCATCCTCTGTACCATTCTCCCCGGATGAACTCAAGTCTTGGTTCCTGTACCGAATCCCAAGAGCCTTCTGGGCCCTCCTGTCGGCCTCCGTCCCTGAAACACCAAAGTCGCTCTCAGCGTCCTCCGTCTACCTCCGTCTATCTGTCCACCCTCCAATGTGCTCCACCATCGTCAACCCCCCACACACGCCGTCCGGCAGTCTGTCGACCACATCATCTGCCCCTTAGACTCTACTCTTCCTCTCCGTAAGTCATACTCTGCCTGAACGTCTTCACCTTCCTGCTTGCTGTTGCTGCTCAGTCTTGTCCACTCTTTCCTGCACAGTCCATGACCAGAGCCCTCGCAGTCACCCCTGCCATCAGTTTCCAGTTCCCTCTGTCATTGCCAACTCAGTATTTTCTATTAAATCCTTACACTGATTCTCTGCCTCTATGTTTGTTGCCTTGAGAGCCCAAAATGGAAAAAAACAATCATGACATCAAGTGCTTTTAATCAGTAGCGCCGTGCTGCTACTTTCTTCATTAATTTGGATGCTGCAAGGGTGCAATGCACAGCTTTTCCATTCAGGTTTCTTCTCCAAATACTAGTGTGGAATCTCCAATGTGTTTTTCGTACATCTGAGGCAGGACTTTGATCATTTTAGAACATAGTAAGGTCCTTTTTATATGATATCCTGGAGTTGGAAGAGGGTGCACTTTCTTTCTATCATAAATATGTGCCTCTAAAGGTATGCAAATGGAAAACACAACCACAGCCATGCAAGTTGGTTGTGCTTTGAGGGTTTCTTAGTACATCCTCAAAACCAAAGTAAAGAAAAAAAAAATGCACGATGGTTTTCTCATCCAACTATCTTTATCTTCCTCCATGAGCCTTGAAGCGTTGAAAGTTGGATGGCAGATAAAAATAAATGTGGGTAAACAAACAAAGCAGGAAAACATCAACAATGGAAAAGTTTCCTGCGAGCCAACTGATAACTGGCTGTTATTACGGCGCTTCACTCCTTGCCTCCGTGTCTACACTTTGTGGTTAAGATTCATCTCTGTCATTCATCCTGTTGATATATGGGCAGCACACACACACACACACACACACACCCACACACACACACACACACACACACATGCTCACACAATTCCCGAAAGCTCAGCGTTTCCTCCCGTTTCTATATTTGCAGTGTCCTGCAACATAAACAGTGTTTACCATATGTACAGAAATGCAGTCAGATTCTTGAGACAGGCTTTGTCAACAACTGCTTCAGGACCCGTCTCAGTTTGCAGCATACCACAGCTCTCAAACAAAACATCTCTGTGGGCAAAGTCTTCATTCTCTACTTCTGATGTTTTTTTTCCCCTGATTGTTCGCTATCATGATGAGGCCTGGGAGGGATGATCCCAGAGAGAAAGGAGCGAAATTTACCTACATTTTCACACACAAAGTAAAAAAAAAAACCACACCAACTTAAAACTTTTCAATAGAGAAGGTGAAATCATCAACCAAAATCTGTGTGACTCGTGTCCTGCTGCACAGTGGGGGTTGAGATATCGAACAGATCTTTTAGACAGATCAAGGTTGATGAACAGACAGCGCAACTTAGTGCATTGTCTGGTCGGGTATATATATATATATATATATGTATATATGTGTATTATCTAATCTATATATATATATGAAGTATATATTATATATATATTATATGTTAGATACTACCTGTTTATTCACACTTGTATTTATATATATATATATATATATATATATATATATATATATATATATATACATATATATTTAAAGACACAACACCAATGAAGTAGCTCTCAGTTTCAAAAAGGTTGGTGACCCCTGCTATAGAGTTATTCATATTTTCTCAGCTTAAAATCAGAAACTTCAGTGTATTTTGATGGGCCTTTATCTGATAGACACAACACAAAGTCTAAACTTTTTGAGTAGATAAAGATCTTTGCTGTGGCAGGTCCCAGACTCTGGAAGAGCCTGCTTCTTAATATTAAATCAGCGCAAACTCTGGAGCATTTTAAATCGCTAATGAAGACTCCTTATTTTTAAACTGGCTTAGAAAACTATTTAATATCTGTCAGTATGACGTGTTGCCAAGATAACCAGCGTCAACTGTCTTGCCGTTACCAGCTAACATCTGATCCAGCGCTATAATTTAGAACAATCAGGCTATCTGACCCTTTTATGGGTGTACAATAACATTTTACAACGGTCACCCTGCTACCAATCAGAATGGAGTAGTCAGCCAGAACATGGTATATATATATATATATATATATATATATATATATATATATATATATATATATATATAAACACACATTCACACTACCAAGGTACTTGAAAGGTTTTGGAAAACCCTGTGGGTTTCACACAGACTCTCACTCTGTTATTCCAAACTTGGCTATGTTCGTTGTCACGCTTATAGTTTTAACTTTCATTGACATTGATCTCATCATCGTTCTCACTTGGCAACTCACACACACAACACACAACACACACACACACACAGCTTGATGGTAAAACACACTGCTATCTCAGCAACTACCAGAGCTGTCTGTGATAAAGTGGCGTCTCCTTTGGTCAGGAGAGACGGTCATGGTCGCTTTAAGGCTGGGAGATCCATTTGTCCTGTTATTCACGATGACTCAGGCTGACTAACACAAGTTTCTGCTGATGGTCTGGGTCTGCAGGAGGGAAACCAGAGGTCTGGGCTCAGGGCCACACAGATTACTCATTGCAGGCGTCACTGAGAAGCCCTCTCCCCCCCCCCAAGAAAACGACCGTCTAAAAACAATTTGTTCTTCTCCGTAATGTGATAACTGGTGTGATGGTTTTAAAATGGGTTTGTCGAAAGCCTAAAAGTTAAGTAGCACGATGCGGCCCATGTGCTTCTCACTGCAATGGGTGACACGTTTGTGTGGCGGTTTGGCCGATGGGTTTCAGTTTGACAGGAAGTCTGCAGCGTAACTGGGATGCTGGGGTCAGCTGGATGCGTGTTGGGAAAACATGGACTGTGTAACCGTTACTCCATTGTTCCAGCTCCTCATCGCCACCGTTGCTTCCATTGCATCCATTGCTCTATTGCTTTGGCATCCTTTGTATCTGAAAGATCGCACGGATTGAAAAGACTTTGAACACATGAGTTTAGGAACCTCTGGAAAAATCAAACCTAAAAGAACGACGAGCGGGGTAAGAGGGAGGATGTCTGTATGTCCCGTGTTTCCTTTACAGAAAGAAAAGAAAAAAAAAACCCCGGCAACCCTGGGGAATTCGACTGTAACCACAACTGTCCTGATGAAAGGGTTTTATGTTAGGGAAACATGAGGCGGGTCATGTTGCTCTGCCCATCCCTCTGTCCTCCCCCACTTCCACTGTATCTCCACTTGATTGCACATCCTCTTCTTGTGAAGAGACGCAACAGGCAGCAGAACCACTGCCCGGCGTGTTTTCTGTCATATTCAGAGGATAAGAGGCCTGACAACAAGGGATGGGGAGGAATCCTGAGGGGAAGGAAGGATTGTAATCACTGAAACATCCAGCCCTACGCTGCCAACACGCAACATCTGTGGGATGGCTCGTTGCTCAAGCCTCTTTCCAGTCGGAGCTATGAAGTCCTAAGCTTATAAATTCAGCTTTGAAGCAGAAGCTTCCATCACTTTGGTTTGGTTTATGATTGTAGAGACTTAGGCTGTGATCAGAAACCATGATGCTTAACAGGGATTTTCTGACTGGTGACTGGTTGATGGGAAAGTGTGGATCCTTTTCTGATCAGCAAAAGCGCCGTGCTAAAGCCACAGCAATCACAACACTCTTCAGTGTTGAAGTCAGCAGTTGCTTGGGGAAGAAGTCTCAAAGGCACTTTGCTGGTAGATTAGCTGGTTGTGAGGCCAGCGATGAGACCCACAGGAACAAACCATCATTAGCACCGCTGCACATTTTAAGTCTGATGGAAATGAAAGGTTTCTACTGATCTTGGCGAAGGTTGAGCAGACTCACGAGTCACAGTTGATCTGGAGGATGGATGCAACCGGAGGGCTCAACAAACATAACTCCACATAGGAACACAGACATTCAGCTAAAGAAAGCAGCACCGCATCAAACTGTAGACTGTTAATATCCACTAGCATGGTGTTTTATCCCACTGATAAAGATATTTTAAGCTACAGTTTTTTTTCAAACAGCTAAAGTTAGTTAAAAGTTCTGACTAGAGATGTCTCACCAACCTCAATGGTGATACGACTTTTTTCTATGTCAAGGTAAGGGACCCAGACAAATCCAAACTAAGCTTTTAACAGCTCCTTTCACAGGAACCAAGAGACCAAGCCCGTCTACAAGCATCCCACACCACGACCCCTCTCTACCAAGCTGTAGAGTTGCCACAATGCAATCAGACAAGTGCCGTTCTCACAGCAACTGGTAAAACCACACAGTCGGATGACACGACTGGATTTGATGCTTTGTATTGCAGTGACGTGGAAACCCCAGAGTACTGTAGCTCTTGGACTCTGCAGAAAGTGGACAACCTCTTTGCCCTTTGCTTATCAGAATCTTCTGACCCTGCTTAGTGATTATACACAGCCTACCGCTTTGTAGCATTAGTTACTGACATATAGCTCCGGTGGCTGGTTTAATCATAATGACTCGTTCATATCCACAGTTGATAATATCTAGTATAGCAACTCGCTAGCTTATTATTAACACGAGTGCTACACACATAACCACGCTGTGCAACCATCTGACATTTTGGCACAGAACATTTTTAAGCAACTAACGTGGAAAGTGACAGGAACTAATTTGGCCGAATCTGAATTTCATGCACAGTAGAGGGTCTTTTACTTGCTGCTATAAAATGTGAGTGAATTTGATTGGTCAGAATAACTTTTTTGTATCTACCATCAGTTTTGATCAAACATATAGTCTTATTCTATTTATTTTGTAATGGAATCAAGTTTTTGATATTTTAATTTATTTTGTCATTACTTTCAATCAAGTGTTTTGTCGTCCAGAGATTTATGATATTCACTGTATTGCTAATTTTGTGTTTATAGTTTTATTTTGAAAGTCTACATGAATAAATGCTCTATCAGTCATCTTAAGAGAAAATTCAACAAGGTATCAGGCAAATCAAAATGTTCATAGCAGTTGACAGCTCTTTAAGTACAATAGATTAATTTATTCCAAAGTCATTAAGCATACTGCAAATAATCTATTGACCAAAATGATTATAATTTTCTCCAAAACCAAGAGGCCGTGTGTGAAACTGGTATTTTGGTCAAGGTTATCACGGTATAAGCATCTCATACCTAGATGTTTCATCTGTTTACATGAATGCAATCCATTCTCCAAGGGGTTTCCCAGCTCTTTGGGAAATTAGAAAAACATTAGAACAACGATCCTTACTGTTAAAAAGTCAGAGTAAAAGGAGCAGGGCATTACACAGAATTAAGTATTCTGATCTGCCTCTCAGTCGCAAAGCCAGGCAGATCCAGTCTGAGGTAGTATTTCAATCACTGTTGATCTGACTCAGACTTTAACTCTAGCAAATACTAAAATGTCCGGTCCTCTTTTTTTTTTTTTTTCCCCTGACCTGCGGAAATGCCTCTTCTTGTTTAATTGGACAGGCCAGTCAACTCGTCATGGGCTGAATTTCACTCATTTTAATCCTTCCTCTTCCCACTGTTCCTCTGAGTCCTCCCCATCCTCCCTCCTCTGCCACTGGGACCTCAGCCACTCTCCCTACCACCCCCCCCCCCCCCCCCCCATCTGCTCCCAGAGGACTGCATTTTCCACTTGGGATCAAAGATACAGGGGAAACTATTCTCTGAGAAAAAAAAAAACAAAAAAAAACATGCAGACATAAAAACTGTTTACGGCGTTCTGCTGGTCTCTGTGAAAGAGTCTGGGCGTTTTAATAGAACAGAGACGGACCAGCTGGAGGCAGCTGGCCTTGTGGGCAAAGCTTAGGAAACAGAATGACAGGGGAGACAGAAAAGAAAAGAAAAGCTGTAAACTGACTACCTTTTACCACCAACCACTCTCATGGGAAGGAAGTTTACAAAAGGTTTGCCTGCGCATGTGTGTGTGTGTGTGTGTGTGTGTGTGTAGGTGGCGCTGAGTGGTTCCACAGAGTTGGAGCAGATGTACAGACAGGATGCTGACCGGTGTGGTAATGAGACGATTTGTCACCAGGCGTACGGCAGCAGCCGCCAGCAGCAGACGTAAACAGAGGACTGGGGAGAAGTGGGTTGCATTACAGACCACAGATGTTGTACGTGCTCAAAGTTGAACGGTGAGTTCGTCTAAAAAGCGAACGACCCGCCAATCCTTGCTTTTTTCGCCTCCATCGCCATCCCTTCTCCTGTTAGATAACAGCCAGGACGGACATGGCGACCGCGCTTCCACACCCTGCCTTATCTAACCTCTCCCTTCCTGGGCAGCAGCGATGGATATCGCTGTTTAGCTCCCAGACAACAAACTCACATCGCAACGCTTCTGAAAAACATCCTAATCCCACTACTGGAAACAAATTCTTTGCCAAATTCTGCACATTTAATCTATATTTACGGTCCCGTGGTTTTTACACCCATTTGAACTTTTTCACATTTTGTCCTGTCGCATTCATTTTATCTTATGTGACCGAACAACAAAAAGTAGCCCAAAGTTGTGAAGGGGAGGGGACAACCTCGCATGGCTTTTCAACTTTTTTTCTGAGAAAAATCGATAATTTGTGACATGCATTTGTCTTCAGGCCCACTGCAGAGACTTCTGCTGCAGGAGTGAGAGCGTCTGTGTAACCTCTACCCACTTTCAGGTCTTTTGCAGTCTCTTCCAAGTTTTCTGTCAGGATGTTCTCCCCTGTCCACGCTTAAAAAACAAGCATCACCGCTGGATGCACTGCAAAAACGGATCTAAAAATAAGGAAAAACGTTCTTAAAATTAGTGTTTTTGTCCTAGATTTGAGCAGGTAAATAAGATTATTTGCCAATGGAATGAGTATTTTTACCCCTAAAATAAGAAAATTAGATATACTGCACTTGAAATAAGACGATGGCGATGAATTATTCCTATTTTAAGTGCAAAAATCCTATTCTATTGGCAGATCATCTTATTAACCTGCTCAAATCAAGGAACAATACACTCATTTCAAGAACATTTTACTTATTTTAAGTTACGTTTTTTGCAGTGTGAGGCCGGGCCCTGAATGTTTTCACGCTGGGAAGGGTGCACTCAGGGTGTTGCGCGGTGTTTGTTTTCATCCACAGCGTTTTGAATGGAGGCGAAAAAAAAAAACTGCGACAAACTTTGAAAAGGTTTTCTTCTGAATTCTGATTTTATAAAAATGACTTTGCTCTTACCACTTCTTCATACAAATAAGATTTTGTAAAGAGCATGTCAAACGGTTATCCTGTTCACCTGAACTCTGAATCTCTGCAGCCCCTCCAAAGTTACCACGGGTCATCCTGGGCTGATTACAGCTGCAGCGCGACACCTTTCATTGGAGTTTGTGGTTGTGACAAAGTGTGGTGTTGTATGACAGTTCATGTGTTTGTTTTTTGTTTTTTCTCAGTATGTTTGCATGCAGAGTTTGATGGTAGACGATTCAAAACCTGCATAAAGAAAAGTGATTTCCCTTCTGGTCATCTGTGGCTTTTTAGATAAAGAATATGAAAAGTTAGACATTGTCATGTCTAGTGCAAAGCAAATGTCCTCGTCCCCCAAAAGGAAAACCAGTTTTTACTTTGTCCTTGTTTATGCCATCTCAGAGCTTCCTTTTATCCCTGAACTTCTCCCTGAGGCCCTCGGCTCCTCCGGCATGGGAGGACGTCTTTACCACGTGCCTTTGCCCTTGGCTCCTTCTCCTTCTCCTTGGCCCGTTTCTCGCCAAGGCTCCGAGCTTGTCCTGCCATGGCTGGCATTCTTCCCCCCTGCGTCCCTCTGTCTATTCATTATACCATCTCTCCATCAATGGCTCTTTCACAGGAGCCACGGTGTGGGGTTGGAGACAGACTCGGAGCTCTTTCTGAGGAATGTGGCTGAGCAGCCTTTTTTATTGGCTGGGCTCTTCGGACCTCTGGACGTGCAGAGCTTCGGTCATTTGTTGTTTCACGCCTCACCTCAACGATGACAGTCTAACGAATCATCCCGATGTGCGTTTCTGTATAGTTCCCAAAGGTTGGAGTTGTAAAGTATGCACATTAAAAACAAGGGGCGACTATCTCTCAAGGGTTCAAACTCATGTAGCAAGATAAGAGGGACTGCATTTGGGGTTAACGGCGAATTAGAGAGGGGTCAAGGTGGCCGGGGATGACTCCACGTTTGTTTTACTCCCCACAGCGTTTCCTGTATCCCAATAATGTTGTTGTGGGACAGCCCTGAGGGTGCTCATTTCCTCAGCGAATGTGTGCGCATTTCATTTGGAGCTCTGAGAAGTGGAGCTGCTCTTTGGCGAGTCTGCAAACAACAATTACCTACGGCATATGGATCAATGTCTTATAATGCTATATATCAGGGGTGCCATCTAAAATCCGAAGTTAATGTGCCATATCAACCACAAGGGAACATAATAATAATAAACTGTTATATACTATGGACAACAACTTTATAGAACTGTATTTATTGACAGATAAATACGCCAGAGCGCAGATCAAATATAAAAAAAAATAAGCAGCTTTTTTATCCATAACAAGGCCATTAAGGCAAAGGAAAAATACAACAGAAAATACAAATGGTACTTATGCTGTCCTCCCACCAATGATGAGAAAAATCTAAACTGGACCAACATGTGTATGTTAGTACAGAGAGACGCCTGTTACTTGCATCCCTGGCCCTGCTTGTGTTTGCCAGTTCTGTTGTCTGGGGATCACACCTGAGGAGCATGCAGGTCTCTGCTTGTCCAGCGGTCAGACGACTACGGGACACGCTGAGCACACTCTTCATGCGAGAGAAACTCTGCTCACACAGATATGTAGAGATGTGTAGATGTGTGGAGCTGACTACTGCCAATGAGGCCTATGCAGTGTTCTCGAGACGCTTAAACCTGTCTGGTAGTCAGGGCCGGATTATCCATAAGGGCCAGTGGGCCAGCACCAACCATGGGGGGGGGGGGGGGGGGGGGGGGGGGCGGCACCACATGACAAATGCTTTAAAAATATATTTTTTATAAATTGTTATTATTTACTTGAAATTGTTGAAAGACCATGCAATATTCGTTTTGTGAACACTGATGTCACAATAATAAATGATAAATAAATCAAGATTTTTTTGATTTCAACATTTTAAAATGAGATATTTGAATATTGCTCACTGCTCACATGCCTACATGTAGTTGTGTAAGTTAGTAAATAGTAAATTACATTACAGAAATCCCCTTGATTATGTCTGATGTTTTTTACCAGAGGACAGCACGGGTAATGGGGGGGGGGGGGGGGTTAGGGGCTTTGAGGTATAGTGCCCAGGGGCACCACATTGTCTTAATACGGGCCTGCTGGTAGTGATGCCCAGCAGGTGAAAATGAAAGCTCCACGATCCGGCACAGCTGTGGATTGCAGAGTGAAGCTCTGCAGCTGAATCAGCGGCGTTTCCATGTCCTCTGTACCCAGCCAGTTAAAGAGAGACACATCCAGCTGGTCATACATGACATTCGGGTTTGTTGTTAGGAAAACATGGGTCCATTTCTCGAGTCTTCGGATTTATCCGTGTATTTGAGGGATGCTGATGCTGTGCTGAGCGGACGGCTCCATGAAGCATGTGAAGTATCAACATCACATGGAAAATACTGCCAGCTTTTAAAGCAGTTTGTCCAACTCGTGCAACTGATGTTTCTGCTTAAGCTCATTTAAAATGGGCACTGGCTGTGCTGTATATCTAATTTTTAACAGACTTTCTAAGATCAATGCCAACAGCGTGCCTTCATACGGCACGAGCACCCAGGGTTGCTGACCCCTCCTGTACTTTAAATGTTTTATTTTTTAAATGTTTAATCTTTAATGTTTTGGGATTATAATAATAGAAGTTCCGATAAGGAGGTGGAAGGATTAAACAGCATGTAATTTTGCTGACTTCTTAGGAGAACTTGATACAGAAGTTTGGATTTACTGTAAAATCGAGACCGATATGCTTGACTGAAATTCAAGCAGGTGTCTTCTGAAATGATGTTCTATGGTCAGATAAGACAAAGTTTGAGCTGTTTGGCCCCAACAATGAAAATGTTTGGAGTCAAGGTCATGCTTGCAAACCTAAGAAAACTATACCAACTTGGTTGGTGGTGGCAGCATCATGCTCTGGTTTTATCTTTCTACCAGTGCAACTGGTGCATGTAATAGAGAACATTTAATGTTATGAATTCAGTCTCATTTCACACCAACAGTTCCAGAAAGCTGAAACCCAAAACCCATGAAAACTGGTCCTGGAACGGCCTACCAGAGAGCTCCTACTTCCACCCTGGGAGTGTTTGTAGACTATGCTAAAACATTTCATCTGTGCCCGGAAACCAATTCATTGAAATCAACCATGCCATTTCTGGAATGAAGAGTCGTCAAACGTCCATATATGACACCCAAACCCCTGGTGAGTGGATGTAAATGTCTGACTGCAACTGTAAGTGGAAGCTTGCGTGGGACATAAATTCCAAGCTTAATGTGTGCGATGTTTACTGTGTGACATTTAAGTCTTTAACCATTATTATTCTAATGTTTGAGGATGATCCTTACCTTGCCCTCACACTTCCTGTGGGTGGCTGTTTTGCATACTGAAGGAAACAAGGAAGAGAGAGAAAATAACATCGTAGTCAAGTACAACCAGCAGTGCCTTGTTTTTTTTTTTACCTCAACATGTAAACTATCTCATTAATGGTTTGTAACCTCTTTGAACTTGTATATTTTCTACTGTTTATATGCAAGCTGTATGTCTAATTTAATTCAGGGCCTCACATCAGCCCAGTAACTCTCCTACCTCTGCAGAAGGAGCCCACGTTGTCGATGTTCTGTCGACACACGCTGCACTGTCGCTTCTTCTTGAAGGTCTTTTCCTTGAAGACGTGGGGCTCTCCCTTCCCAGCCTGTTTAACAACACACACGCACACACACACACACACACACACACACACACACACACACACACACACACACACACACACACACACACACACACACACACACACACACACACACACACACACCGCTGAGTGAGTCCAGACACCTGATCCTGGCAGGAGTGAAGTCATTTAAGGATGCCTGCTCACAGAAACCTTCATCTCAGTTTGACTAAGCAGATGTCTAACAGGAGTCACATAAACACTGGAAACAGAGTTTTTTATTTTAAAGACCCAAAGCAATGGGGCAATGCATGAGTGACTTTAAGGGTCGTAATTATGACAGGAGCTCAGGGAGACCAGCTCTAACCCGTTCGTACGCCTGACCTGGGCGCTCTTTTCTCTATGCATGAAAGCGCTGTATGTGCACAACATTAGCCGCATCAGCCCCCTGCTTCTCATGCCTCTTGAACTTCTTGCTCTGGTTGTGTAATCGTCTTCCAGTAATAATCCTCATGGTCCCCGCCCATTCCCTCTTATAATCCCATTTCTGTGGGGGAGAGTGCAAATGGATTTGCGCAGGTAACAAATCTGACAGTTAAAAGACAGCTAGATAATGTGAAACCATGAAAAAGGAGCGAGGCTCTTTTCTCACGTTCACAAGCGAAAAGCATGCGGGTCGGCGCAGAGAGCGGTACGCCACTGGCACGCATTCCCGTTGGCGCACATACGGTAGTGGCTGTGTTTTTTTTTTAATCCCTTTACTCCGATGCCTCTAAATGAAACCCAATGGTCTAACTGTATGTAGTCTGAGCTAAAACCAGCCGCTCTGTGAAGGCCTCAGAGGTTTGTTAGAGAAGTTTAGAGAGGAGGGGGAATCTTGAAGGCCAAGGGACACAGCAGACGGGTCAGGGAGAAAGGTGTGGAGACATTTATAGCCGTTGAGCTAAAAAACAATATCCCAGTCGATGTTGCAAGAAAGTGGCAGTGGCAAGAAACAATTTGAAAGGATGAGACTAAATTGGAAAAAAGTAAATAGAAATATAAACAGAGATATAGACATGGATGTTGAAATGACAGTGGTGCATGTGACGGCCATGCCTTTTATAACTGAGCTTGAAATCCGACCACAGTCATTTTCCTGCTGCTAGGTCCAAGGTCTGAGCTCCTTTAGCCGCTTATCTATTGAGGCAAAAGCCTATTTTGTAAATAAACGACCTAATGCTCTTCTGCTGCTCCATTCGCTCCCGTCTTGTTGTTGGACTCTGACTCCTTTGTTTGTATCCGTACATTTGAGGGACATTTGTGTCAGTGCAACTAAACTGCCAGGGGTAGGCCTTTGATTGACAAGTATGATGAATGAATCTGATGGCACAGAAACGTTTTTTTGGTCATGGGCATAGAGAGTTGTGCCCCGAGGAGAATCTTTAAGTAAGTAATTGGAAACCAGCATCGAGTCACACGGAAGTTAAAAGTGTAGGACAAACATACGCACTCGTCGGTCTGGCATCCCATGGTGTTGGAACATTAAGATTAGCCCCACATGACAAAATAACCCCAAATGAATCCAAAATGGAATGGATATGCTGAAAAATCAAATGTCAGCCACATTTTATGAGAGAACAGATGTGATAATTACTTTTTACTCCATAATTTATGTTTACATTTTTCCCAATCTTAATGCCGAGGTCCCCTCTTGACAAGCCCCCACTGGCAGGAATACCTTTGCAAAGCACTGTGTGTATGTTTTCCATTCTCTGTTCACTTTTCCCCCTTGGTAACAGCAAAACAGGACTGTTTGACCGCTTTTTCCATTATCCTGCCTTTTCTGACCGTTTTCTGGGAACGACCGTGTTTGGGCAGCTGTTTGCCTGCTATCACCTCACCTAACCCAGCTGTGTTCAGCAGCTTCTGGCCCACTCTTGTACAAGTGCACTCCGACCGCAGCCTCCTGGTTGGTGGATATGTACACGGCGGGTGGCTCAGGGCACTGACACCAGTTATGTCATTTGGTATCGTTGGTGTATAGCTGGCCTTCTGACCATTACACACAGAAAATGACAGCAACAAACCAGGCAAATGCTTTACAGACTTCAGCAGATATATTGAGTTTAGCTTTTCTCAAAAAACGTCTTCTTTGTAGGTTTATCTAAAGCAGAGAGTTTCACTGGCCGGTATTGATTTCTCTCAGCATTAAGCAATCGTGTTTCAACATGAGGTTGGGTCAACATGACTTATTGGGCCTGACCTAATTCATGTACAGCTTTCTGTTGTCATTTTAACTTCGGTTGACTGAACTCATTTTAAATTCCGCTGTTGGATGATCAAATATGTTTTGTGCCAGTTTAAAGTATATTAGTTACCAACTAATCGACTGACACGAATAACACAAATAATCTGATTTAAGGTCAAATTATTTTTTTTGCACCATGTTTTGCCAAAGAAACAACAAAAACAATTCCCCGTGGATTTGATGATGATTGCCAGATGTATTTGGGAGTTAGAATGTCAGAGTTCCTAGCTTTAAAAATGAATTGGATGGTGAGAAGCATTCATAACTTCTCCGTCTTTTGACTAAAGATGGAGAATCTTCAGCTTGAACAGTCCTGACAAGTGACCAGCTTGGCTAAATAAAAGAATCCAGTACTTTTCTTATCTTATTATCTTATCTTATCTCTTATTATAAATGCACCATGAATAAGCTCAACTACTAACAACAGGAATCTGAGTGATAAGGATTGAAGGGCAGCTATTTTTAGTGTCAGCGAGGTTTCCTACAGCTCTGTGCCTTCTTCTGAAATCATTTTAAAGAGCATGTTGCTTCCTGACCATGCTGAAACATGGCTACAGTTCATTCAGGCTATAAAAAGTGAGAGCGTGAGACTGAGATGATAATAGGAAGGCTGCTTTATCCTTTTGAGCCTTCAACCTCTGTCTGTCATGGAAACTGCTGGATTTGAACTCCAACTTGGACCAAGGATTTGCATCTTTTAACGAATACACACAGATAATGCTGCTCTGGTAATGCTTGCCGCCCTAATGCTGATCTGCATTCCTAAGACAGTTTAAAATATGAACTTCATGATTATTCTGCCTTAGTTCTGAAATAATACACCTTAGAACCTTATTTTAAAGCCACGGCTCTGACAAACACAAAACGTTACGAGGCTTCTGCTGCCAATATTAATGATGACCACTCATAAAAGAATAGCTGAAAGGAAGTATATAACTATGTTTGTAATTTGAAACACCTTGAATTGTCTTGTTACTGAAAAGTGCTTTATAAATAAACTCACCTTGAAAAGAGCAATTAGAACCAGCGGAAAGTTGTATCAGCAAGTCAAAACCAAAAAAACAAAACAAAATAAAACCAAAAGCAGGTATCAGAATCCTGATTGGTGATTTCGGACTACAGCAGAAGTTCTCAAATTTTCCACCTTCTAACCAGTAAAATGAGTGAGTTAACCCTTCTCTGGTTAAATCATACATACAGCAGACGTTAAAGCAAGGCTGTATAGAGAACACGACCGTTTTACAACATTTAACCATTTTCAGAGCGTATACACTCATCATCTTCTGTAAAGTTTTGCAATGATTTTGCGAAGCGTCAAACAAACACAGGCGCTGGTATCCTCACGGGGCAGCGGTGAGTTTAAAAAAGCAACCGGTTACTGTCAGCTGAGCCGCAGTGGGGATGTGGGCTGAGGTCTAAACACACAGAGGAGAGGCTGGCAGCATTCTTCCTGCTTCAGACACAATCACGATCGCTATATAATCCAACCGCACGCAATCATGGTCAGACAGTGACACATAACTCAGCCGCTGAGCGCTCTATAAGGTGCTGTAAAGCTGCTGCACGCTGGTTCACATAAGGCGACTCGCAGGGTGAAACCACTTTATTTTTCATGCAACTGACGGCCACTATATGTGGTTGAGGTTCCCTTTATTGAACCTCCATTTCCAAGTCTGCTAAATACCAATCTAAATGCGGAGAACCGTAACTTATTTTCATTTAAGCAAACTTATAGAGACTCTGCGTTGGAAGAAAAAAAAAAAAAACATCTATGCACATGCACCATTTAAGAGAATCTTTTTCAACCCCACATGAAGCCTATTCAGTGCAGTGAAAATCGGAGAGCTGGAAATTCATTAGGAGCTCCAGACTGCCGGCTGAATGTGCTGCGCTAAGAGGTCCAATGAGATGTTGCAAAAGCAAAACAACATGGTATTTTTAAACAAGCTATGAGCCATTTTTTGAATTCCTGGTAAAAAGTAGTTAGTATGACTTTGGTGACATTAGCATTGATGTGTATAATAATTATTTTATGCCAGCATTTGGGGCACAGCGGTAACATTGGCACTGTTGGCTGGCCATCCAGGATTTTTCTCTGAGAAGAAATTACTCAAAACACAGGTTAAAATGAAATAAATCTTTATTCTATTTGCCAATTTCTGCCTAAGGACCACCTTGCATGGATTCATGTGTGAAAGACAACACTTCGACTCGTAAACCTGGACTGATTTTCTAATTCTTTGAAACACAGTTTTTGGATTTCTGAAAACTTGAAAAAATGTTCTATGCACTGATATGCCTGATTCAGCTGTAGCTTTATAACTCTGATTTTAGGACTGATAATACTGCTACAATTAAAGCTTTGACAGATTCCTTTAACCAAACTCTAATTTTAGTTCTTCACCTTTCATAAAAACTCAGACAACTGGTGAGGGATGCTCACTGAACAGCCATCTTTCATAAATACATATACATACCTTTTTGCACCATTATTTTTGCACATAAAAACGGATTTAACATTCCCCTGCACACTGTGATTGCGCACTGTTGTTCTCCTGCATTGTTTACATATTGAGCACTGTTGCACTTTTACATTGTAATGTTGCCTTATCCCACCTGGAATCTCACTGTACTCTTATAAGCTGTATACACTGTATAGACTGTATTTTATGGAAGCTGCCTCTCATATCGACTTGTGAGTCCAGCAGAGGAAACCAGAATGGAGGACGTTTACGGCTTTGCGGAGGATTACAACAGAGAAACAGCTGCTGGAGTCACTGAAAACAACCTGACATGCAGAACTCAGTCCCCAGGATGGTAATTACTGTCACCGCCGAGCTGAATGAAAAACATCTTCCGCTGCTAGAGCTTGTGGAAGTCTGCATGAAACACTAAAAACTCTTACTGTTTCAGTAGATTGCTTCTGCAGCCTAAATAAAAACCACAGCAGGACAACAAAGACCAGGTATAGCAGCCTAACGTGTTTTCCCTGTGGGTCCCCTGTTCTACTCAAGCTGGATCCCTACGGATCAGAGACATCCTGGACAAACCTCCGCCGGCATGGCGACATGTGACCGCTCAGCCTCCGCCAGCTGGGGCCCGCCCACATTTCCACCGAAGTGACACCAGTTGTAAACAAATACCTGAACCCTCGTGGAGAAAGGCTTTCCTCCCGAACACGTTCACGTGCTGATGTGCATGTCCCTGCAGACGGACGGTGAAAATAGACTGTCGTCCCGTTTCCTTTTCCGTCCCTGTGTGCTCCAGGACAGGACCCCCCCCACCCACCCCCTACCACCACTTCCAACTTCCCAGGACAACATCTGCTGAACACAACAAGCTCCTTTTTTCTGATATTTTTAGCCCTCCAGCAGGAAAAAAAAAAAGGAATCTGAGATCTCTGGACTCAAAGAGGTGCTTTCTAACAAGAGCGGCCCCTCCCAGCGCAGACCCTCAGCCAGCCATCACAAAACAGAGGCCGGATTCAAAATAGCAAAATGAAATTCCCAAATAGGGACACAGAAAAGGCCAGTCAGCCGAGGCCCAAATATCAGAAGACTCTCTCTCGTTGTGGTGAACATGGAGATGACATTTGGACAGTGACGGACATTGTTTTCTGAGCCGTCCGTTCCTGTCTAACGGACTGGGAACTGTGACCGGCTCACAGCAGCAGATGGTCGGAGGCCATCCACTGACCGTACGCCTGAGGCAGGAGCCTTCGTATCGCTTATGGTGACACGGGTCCTTTCTTTAGATCATTAGTTCCAGTCTAAGCAAAGCCACTTTGCCTCACATGGCACCAAGGGAGGCCGTTGATTTCAGCCTGTTCTGTACAGAGGCTACTGCTTAATAGCAGCTAATCCCATTATCTTATTTTGAAGATATTGAAAAAAATATTGAATTGCAGCTTCTTTCCCTACTAACATCCAAACCAAAACTGCATAAAATCAAACTAAAGCTGATGCAAACTATCTCTTTTTCCTATATTATACAACATTTGCCCCTTTTACTGACATTTAATTAAAACAGCTAGGTTTAAAATAGCTGCTTTTGTCAGTAAACCGTGTGCCCTGACTTCCACCTGGCTTAAAAAAAATCCTCCATGCTGAAATCCAACCGTGGATCTCTAAAATAGGATCAATATAAGAAAGGATCACTTTGCCGGTCATGCCAGCGTCACAATATACCAAGGTTTTAAAATGCTACAGTATTCTTTGCATTGAGGGGGAACAGTAATCCAGCTTCTTGCCTGTGCACTGCAGCTCAGCAGGCTGAACGAAAGCCATTTGCTAACTGGATAGACTGATGTGGCTGTTTAAAAAAAATGTCACTGACAGGCATTGAATTGGAAGCAAAAGGAGAGCCACCCATACCACCCATAAATCTTATGAAGGTAACACTGTTTTAAAGCTGCAGTTGGTAAGGAAGGAGCGACATGTTTGCTAAACCAAACTACCAGGTTGTCCTACCAGTGTTACTCCTTAAAAAGCAGAATGGCCAAAGAACTGTTACTGAACTGAATTCAATCTGAAAAACTCACAGAGAAAGAAATGGCAATTAGAAGGATTTTATTGATACAATATTTTAAGTCTTTGGCGCTCAGACCTCGGCAGGAACATTAATGCTGAATTATACTTTAATATGCATAAGTAGATGTATGAGAACAGGGATGTTCCCCCCAGGTCTGAAACTGGTGGTGGAGTGGAGATAGAAGAAGTTTGCTCAGTCCATATGATGATCTGTTTAAGATAGATGTCCAACTTGATAAACACAGGGTTGCATGAACTGTCCATGATGAGCAAGCTTGAAGCGACTGTGGAGAGGAAAAACTCCCCTTTGGGAAGAAACCTCTGGCAGAACCGGGCCCAACATGGAGGTCTTCTGCCGGACCAATAACAGGCGATAGGAAGTGATGAAGACTGAAGGGAGAATACACTCTGATGGGTTGAGGATGGAGGAACGTCATGGAAGCTAGATGAACTCAGCTACGATGGTGGAGAAGGGGTTGGGGGTGGGTTGAATCGGACATCTGATTCGAAATCCAACATGCAATCCGTTTGCGCTTGCTGGTTAGCAGGCTGAGACGTGGATTTGAAGTTGCTTTTAAGATGAGCGTGGGATGCTGATTGGCTTCATGGAGGTGCGGTTCGTAGCTGATTGGCTCACATCAGAGGCGTATCGGACTCTGATTGAATGGAGGCAGGCGATGAGTTTCTTCAATTGAACTTGCGCCTTCAGCTTCATTAGGTGTTGATCCAGCTTGGGGATGTGGAGCTGACTTTAGCAGACACCATCGATGTTTTACAGCAAAGCTGATGAGTTTTATCCCTTTGATCTTCTTTCTGTTGTGCAAGATATGAAAATGCTGGCAGTCTGATGGAAATCTCCGACTCGTGCCTAATTCTTCCTTCCTTCAGCTCTACTGTTGACTCTCAGCCTCCAAGGACTGTGTGACCAATAGGGTCTGCAGGTGGTGTCCATGAACACCTGCGCAGGTATTTAGGAGCTCTTTGGCTGTCTGCGCCCACCGCAACGATATTCCTCCAAGTCAAAAGGTGGCGACAAACGCGCGTCAGGTGAGGAAAATGTCAGATCGCATTACGAGACGAAGAAGATAAGCAGACATCAAAGCTGGTAGAGTGAGTATTTCCCACACTGTGGTTACTTTATCGCTCAGGGACAAGAAGGGGAAAAACAGTGCAATGATTGCTTTAATCATTCTTGTCATTCCATTTCTTCTGTGAGGTCCAGAAAGCTCGGGTACACCAAGGTGGAGAGGGACGTCAAAACCCTGAAGGTGAGGGTCTGCCCACATAGAAACTATTGTCTCCTCTTGGTAAATGCTGTATACACCATTCAGTAAGACACATTTTGGCCGCTCTTAATTTATAGTTCTTAAAGGGAAATCAGAAGTGCCTGGATCAGTATCTGCCGCTCAGAGATTCTGAAACAGCGAGATAAGAAATTAGCCACAAAACTCTGATTGGTGCATCTCTAATGGAGACAAAATTAAGAAAAAAAAGTATTTTAAGCAAACTCCCATCAAAACTGGGCTGCTACTTACAGCGTTGCACAACGACACGGCCGGTCAGTCACCGACGTGTTGGCGGATTCTCTCAAACCTCCACTCCTCCCTCCAATGAGAGGATCCCACCAGCAGCATCTGGGTCGCTGCATCATTTGTTGCCATTGCCTCCCGCGTGTTTGTGTTAATACATGTGAGTCAGCCGATGTGTGTGTTTGCATTTATCCAAAGGGCGGGACAGGCAGCGCAGGGAAACAGAGACGGCCTGTTCCCGTGGTGAGGTCAACGTGTTGCCATGACCCACTTCCGCTCCCCAGGATGGACCTCTGGTCCAAACACGGCCAGGGGCACACAGAGGATTTCTTATAGAAGCAACACTAACACTTGATTCTGCATCAACGCGTGCTTGATGTTAAAAAAAAATCAACGTGCTGTCTTGCGATATGGCCTCAGCAAGTGCTTGATTTTCTCCGGGGTGATAATTAAGCAATGTTTCGGAGCGCCTCTGCTGCCAGAGCCATATGCAGACCTTCTCTCAGCTCCCCTTTAACTAAAAAAGGAATCCTTCTCGTTCGTGTATGCCGCCTTACAGCGGCAGGTGTGAGTGAATGGCCGCTACTGTGGGCCTGCGACCGGAGTAACTGCATCTGGCTCAAGGGAACGTCAACCGGCCTCTGTTTCAGCTTCCTGGCTTGGCAGTCACCAGAGGGTGTCCCGAGTAAACACGACCATCATGTGCCATCAAACCTCTCAGTTACACCCAGTAATTACAAATATAGACTACCAACTGTACGCCGAGCACAAGCCTTAGCATTGTACTTCTGGTCACCGAGCATCTGCGTGGGGCTGGCTGCCCGGGAGCGCGGCTGGAAGGTGACACGCTCCTTTCAATTTCCTGCCCCTGTTTTCCCAGAAAGTGGGACTTTTTTTTTTTTTTTTTTTTCTCCACCGCAAGGCCGCTTTCCAATCTGATTAAAGATATGCGCTTACGTCCGTCCGTTCACCGGCACGGGTTCGCACACAGACGCAGAATGAAAGAACTGCTGTCGGAAACGGAAAGGTTGGACAGGTAGGACAATGTTATCAGGTTGTTTATCCGAAGCTGCTTTCCTCTCGATGCGAGCCGGATGGAAGCCGACAGCAACGGGCGACACGTCATCAAGGCAATCTGTCATTACACATTAGTTGACTTGCCAGTGTAAACATTTTTGAAGGATCCCTATAGGTTTTCTCATGGGCCACACAGTTTACCATCATCGTGTGACCTCATCGGTGAGGTAAATCTCAAGTATGATTATGAGGGTTGGATGGGGAAGGGAGTGGCACCCTGGACGGATGTTTGGTGCTTTTATAGTTCTTGAAATTCTTGAAATGACCTTGTGATGATGGAACGGGTGAACTGCTCAACTACTAGGTCTTAAAAGTGCAGCTGCACCTAACAGTGACATCACATCTGCCATTCTACAGGTGCCGGTAAAAAAAAACACCTAAATGGCAAATCACACGAAAACCAATGTATACAGTTAATAATGCTAACAACACTTATCGTGTATCGAGTGATTAAACTGCTTTGATAATATATTATAATAAATAGAGTTTACAGAGGCCACTCTGATATTTGTAGATATTTTGTGCTTGTTTGTTTGTAATACAACAGCAACCTCTCTGTCTACTGGAAATAATTTGAAAAAGCTAGAAAGAAATATTTCCCAATAAGTAAAGTCAGTAAAAAGAGATTTAATTTCATTCAAATCCATGTTGGCGGATCTCAGGTTTGTAAAAACCAGAGATCAGAAATCTGCAGAAACTATCTTATGGATTGCTTTGTATGTGGGCCAAATTACAACAAAATTGGATGATTCCTTCCTCTTTTTTTCCAAGTTACTGAACAAACAGAAATCTAATCTCCTTGTGTTCCCTCTGGAAAACCAAACTTGTAAGCGATTTTTTGTTTGAAGCATCCCTTCAGTCTTTTTGCTCCTGGGAACCCTTTTTGCGGGACATGCACACAACATGTCATCAGAATCCAGCACCAGCCTCCAATTACTCCTGTAATTCAGGCCTACCTTTTTAATGACCCTCTAATTACTCTAACTCATCTGTGATTACACATGATTTGCTGAATTAACTACAAATCAAAGATTTAACTCCTCCAACTTCATTACGTAATGGCCATCCTGTGAACGAAGAGCGACCGGTTTCCCATCCGAGTAGTGCAGCTGTTGACCTTGGAGGGGAAAAATGTCGACCCAGATGGAAAGAACTGTCATTGCACAATTGAAAAAGAAAAGATTAGAAATCTACACCCAATTTTACGCTTAACCAGCATCAGCAGGTTTACCCTCAGAATGCCAGCAGAGTGTGCATCCATTGAACTCACTTTGACGAATACATGCAACCTAACGGGGAAATTGCTCGTGAGTTGTGGAAAAACAGCTGCAACACTGGAAACGTTTGTGGGAATGAAGTCTAATGTCAGTTTGATGAAGCGCGCCACTTTGGAGCAAGTTCCCAGAGACAGGCGGCAAGACGTCACTGGTTCTCCCTCGCAGGCACAATGAGAAACAGAGGAAAAAGCCGACATAAAACACGGTCTAGGTGTGCAAATCAACGACGGGACAGAGAAGTCGACATACAGCTCAAGTTCTACTAAACAAAAGTGTCTGAATAATGACGCTTCTGTGAAACCACTAAGGAGTCCAGCTCTGCGGAGGCGCAGCTGTACAGCTAACACATGAGAAGTCTCCATCCTACATCCTCCTCTCAGCCTGTTAACACACAGGCAGGCACATCTACAAATCAGTCAGAGGCAACTTAGAAACCAAACCATCCAAACTTCCCTGACCTCTCTGACCCCCCCCCCCTGATCTTACCTTGTTCATTTTCCCGCTGATCATGTCCCCTGTTTTTTTTCAGACGCAGCCCCTCATTCCCAGGGTAGCCATCTGTAACATGCCCTGCTACAGACTGTGTGAGGTAACTTGTTTTCTTTGCTCTGGTCCTCCCTGGGATCTGGGACCGCGAGGTGGAGCTTAATCCATGTGTGGAGTACTATTACTGGGAGTTCAAAACCTGATTGGTCACTCACAGGAGGGGAGCGTTGGAGTCCCGGCTCCAGATTGGCTGCTTTATCCAACATTTTGGGCCGGAGGAGAAACTGTGAGATTTGTCAAGATGTTCATACATTCAAGTTTGTTTTTTCAGTGCTAGATAAGCTGTTGTTTTATCTACAGTCTTGTTGACACAAATTAATAGCTTATGGTATTTGAAAATGAAAATGATCTCAAAGTAGTGGGTTGAAATTCAGGGCAAATGGTGAAGATTTGACAGATCCAAGAATCTCAGAGACTCAATAGGAAGTCTTAGAGTCAGTCTGAAACAGGCAGGTGGAGTATAAAGACCAACACCTTCATATTATCATGTTGTCTTGTTCCAACATTTAAACATGAAACAATGACTAAACTGTGTTTACAACAATTAAAAAAAAATAAAAATTTTTGTCAAAAATTATTATTTAACAATTAAAAAGGTTACAAAATAGGTTTTTCGGTCATATGGAATATTTCAAAACCAAACTGTAACTTTTTTTATTTGTTGTTCATTTCTTTGATTTCACTCCTGATCATATAGTTTACGTCCTTGGCACTCGTGAGGATTTTGATACGGCATGTGTAACACATTCATTTCTCTTCGTTATTTTTGTCAGTTTCCCTCTGGCTTATTACCATTATTAATTTTAATGGAACAGTTAAGAACTTAACTTTGAGAAAATGCTTTTTTCCTGGACTCAGTGTCATTATTTTGGCTCTGTAAATGGGTCTTGGCAGTCTGTGCTGCATTCCGAAACGTCCCAGCAAAGGCAGTGATGCTTCATTGTGGGTCTACAGCATGTCCTGGTGGTGAAATAGAACATTGCAACAGGTAAGGAAATTTATCTGCAATTTAGCGCCCTTACCCAGTTTCTATCTAGAAGTTCTCCACAGCTAAGAGCTTCAAATCTTTACATGCATATTTTAGACTCTATGACTATAGATCACAGGGTATGAAAGATGCACTAAAATTGTTGCGTTTTTCCCCCCCGTAAACATAAAGGCTATCATCTTTCTATGTGTGTTTCAATTTAATTCCAACAAAAGAAATGCTTATGGTTACCATTACCCCCATGCTCATGTAGGCATGCGCATGCATTCCTTTAAATTCGCCCGTCTCTCACTGTAAGCTCTTAATATTCTCCAGTCTGAGACTTGTGTCTGCTGCTGCTGCAGTCTCTTAGTCACTTCCATATGTGTTACACTCATGTGAAGGCTGCGCATTATGGTAGTGCCAAATGGGAGTTTGAGTTATGATATGTGAAGTAACCCCCCCCCCCACCTTCCAAAAAGCACGTCCAGCAATCCAGTCCATTCCTTTCGCTCATGTTCCAAGAATTTCCAGCTCCTGACAGAAAAATGGAGACCTACAGTGCCTTGCTAAAGTTTTCATATGCCTTAAACCTTTGCACGTTGTTGTATTAAAACCGTGAACTTCAATGTATTTTATTGTGATTTTATGAAAGACAACAACACAGAGAAGCTCAAAAGTAAAAGGTTGCATGGACCTTTACGAGTAAAAATTGGAACAGTGTGGTGGGCATTTGTATTAACCCTGTATTCTGATCCCATTTTATAAAATCCAACGGAACAACCGGCCTTTAGAGCTCTTCTGTTTGGCAAACAGAGTCCAGCTGTGTCTCATTTAAAGGAACTATCCCTGATCCTCCACAAATCCGAACTGTGAGTGAGGAGAAAAGTTTGGTTTGAACTGTAAGCCCCGCCCCCAACTGTTTTTTTTCCCCCCAATGAGAAACCCCCAGCATGCACGAGACCAAACACGCGCCTCGAGCTCGTGCAAAATTCTCTGGAGGAAACGAAGCTTCAACGGGGCTTCTTTGACATAAATGGCCACATCTCGGGTGAATGATATTTTTTATGTGAATGGTCAACACTGACATGCGTGCCATGCCGTTTTGTTCCGTTTACATACCCTGTCATGCTCACCCTGGAGGAGCTGCAGTTTAGCAGCGGCTCTGAGCCTCACTGTGCCATTGGCAGAGTCCCCATTTTGCTGCTTATTTCTACTAAGAAAAGCCTGGACTCACTTGATCGCGCAATAAATTGTTATTATCAAATTTTGACTCATATCGCATAAAAAGCGTTTTTCTTAACCAGACAAAAATAACGTCAGGTAGAGTCCCTTTAATCTCAGTATAAATCCAGCTGTTTCTGACCTCAGGGAACATTGTTAGAGAACTTTAGAGAACAAATAGCATCATGAAGACCAAGGAACCCCGCAGACAGGCCAGGGAGAAAGCTCTGGAAAGGTTTAAAGCAGGGTTGATATCAACAAATAAGCCTTGAACACCACGCAGAGCCCTGCTCAGTCCCCAGTCTGATAATGAGTCTGGTACCACTGCAAGCCTACCAAAACTGCTGTCCACCTTAACCGACAGGCAGGGATGTGACAGCATCAATCAGAAAAGCAGACATACACAGCTCAGACTGGAGGATGTATCGCCAGCAGCACTTTTAGTAGCGTGCTCCACTAATGGCCTTTATGGCAGAGTAGGCAGAAGATGTAGTTTTACTCAAATTAGGAAGCTAACACCTGAAGCAGCCCTGAACGCATCATCCCCTTGGGGAAACACGGTGGTGGCGGCATCATGCTGCAGGGATGCTTTTCTGTCGCCAGGACAGGGAAGCTAGTCACAGCTGATGAGATGATGGATGGAGCTAGATGTGGGATAATCCTGAAATAACCCCTATTAGAGACTAAACATACAGTCCGAACTGCAACGGAAAGTTTTAGATTAAAGAATGTTCATGTATTAGAGAACCTGTCACACTACATAAAAGTTCATGTTTACAGTAAATTGACATCCAGTCTGACTTAGTTTGAACAGTTTGCAAAGAACAGGAACAACTTCAGTCTCTAGATATGCAAAGCTAGTAAAGACATGCAAAACGCTGTAATTGTGGCAAAAGCCGATTCTGCAGGTTTTGACATTATAGTATCACTTAATATGGGTATATCATATAATTACTGTCAGACCTTTCATACTTTTATTTGTAAAAACAAACATTAAAAAGCAGGCACTCTACAAATAAGGGACTGCTTTGTTTTGATCAATCACATCAAATCCCCATAAAACTGTCATATCCCTATAAAAATAGTCAATTTACTGTGGAATAATGTGGCAAAAGTTCAGTTGGTACCATGAGATGAAGCCGCGAGCCGAGAAATAGGACCGGATCAAGAGATGTGAAACAAAGCAGTGAGGTGAAAAAGGTAGACTAACAAAATACGAGGGGATCAAGAGAGACAGGAAGCCGGCGTTTGGTCTGGAATGAGGGGTTAAGTTGTGGGTGAAGTGGGGGGAGGGTCATTTTGGAAGAAAGGTGGAGATGGGGAAAGACGGCTTTGGTTCCTGTGGATGGAATGGGGGGTCAGAGCAATAAATTCTGAGCTTCCAAATTGTTTTAGTAAACACTGGGAATGAAGCATGAATCTCAACTAACTTCGCTGCCCAGCAAACGGTCCCAGCTGACACCAGGCTGCAAGGTGTCCCGTGTTGCTTTGACATATTACAGGCAATGCCAGGTGGGTTTTTGTGCTGTCTAGATGACAGAATTTACTGTCCCGAGCAAAAGGAAGGCCTTGGAACGCCTCTCAGAGGTAAATGGGAGAGAGGTGGACAGAGTGGGAAACACTGGCCGACAGGAAATGAGGCTGGAAAAGTGTGTGTGTGTGTGTGTGTAGAGGGTGGGGGGCTTTGTAGCTCGACAGCGGATTGTGTAAGACAGCACTGAACCAAAGCTTGATCCGGTACAGCCGTTGGAGGCACAAAAAAACGGAGAAAGTGGCGGGAAGAGCGGACGAGACGAAGAGCACATGGTCACATTGGCTAAAATCCTCCCTGTGAACGTTTTCAGACCTCAGATGACGATGTAGCTCCACTTTTTTTTTTTTTTTTTTTTTTTTGCGCAGTGGAGAAGAAAATATTTTGGTGCATAGCTTGCAGGGAGCGGGTGTTTCTTTTCAGGGCAGGGCTGGGATTTGTTGGAGACGCACTGAGGGAGGAAATGGTTTGTGTCTTTCCCCTTTTTTTCCCTCGATCAGCTTTCATCCGTGTGACCGCTACACAAAAAACAAGCAGCATTCCTCAAATCCAGCTTAGAGTTTGGGGATAGATCTTTGTTTGCAAACCGCAGGAATCCAGAATATAAAGCCCAGGCCATTCCAAAAGCCCGGGCTTTATCGAGGGAATTTATTTCCTTTTTGTCTCCCTCCAAAATTCAAGGAGTGTCAGTGTTACACATCTATTTCCATTCTATTCTGTCCTTTGCCAGCCATAGGGGATGGGGTGTGTGTGTGTCTATATTTAAGACTAACTGATCACTGTTCCTTCCTGTGATGGGTGTGTGTTTGTTGTGAATGCTTGTGGCTAAATTCCTCTATATTGGTCATCTAAAGTTAATTTGAAAAAGAAATTACAGGGAAGGAAGAAAAATATATAAAAACTCCTGTCACAAAGCCAGGTCTCTATATAATTTAAAAGTTGAGAGCGTGCATGTGTAAGTGGAGGGGAACAGAAATGGAGACTACATGCAGTTTTTGTCCGCGGCATTAAAATTTAAAGCTTGCTGTACGAATCAACAGAACTTTAATGTCTAACTGTAGAAATATTTCAACGTTGGAAATAATTGTTCAAACTGGTGGGTAATTTAAAATCACCTCTCTGGTGCAAAAGAGCCTTTTGAGTTGTGCCATGAAAGTCCAAAGGCGTAATAACACCAGGAGGATGACACAGCACATGTTAGTGCAGCACCTGCAAGCTTCACACGATAATGACCGAGCAAACCGCTTCTTGTGGAAATAAAAGGCCTTTTTAAAGGGACAATGTGTGGTCA
Organism: Fundulus heteroclitus; assembly: GCF_011125445.2. NCBI lineage: Eukaryota > Metazoa > Chordata > Actinopteri > Cyprinodontiformes > Fundulidae > Fundulus > Fundulus heteroclitus. The sequence continues at coordinate 5,725,104 of NC_046361.1, forward strand.
GTTGATGGCAACGCAGAAAAATGTCATAAACGTGGATCTGCTTGTAAACACACGTAACAAACATGAAAACACATTTTGATCCTGGCTTGTTAAATGACTAGAACTTCAGCTTCCCAGGGTGGAACAACTCAAAGTCAGCAGCCAGACCATTCAGGTGCTGTTTGTGAGCACAAAGTTTCTTAAGTAAGAAAGTGCTTGTCTTGTGTTGATTGTGTTTCCTCGTGTCACCTGTCAGAACGAAACATCTGCTGATGTCCACAGAGCACATGAGTGAATTGAAATGGAAATTAATCTCTGGAGTTTCCATTTTCTTCTGCCTGTCAAGATACGGAACTGCATCTACAACTCGTTCTTCCAGACACAATAGAGTCAAATAAACCAGAGAGTGCTTAAATGTAGATGCCGTGTATTGCATCTTAACCTTCTCTCGAACCCCCACTTGTATCAGAAGACAATATAGGGGTTAGTAAAGTTTTACTGTGAGAAGCCTGTAGGTAGACTTGTGAAAATTACATATAAAATACTTTTTGAGAGTTACATTACTGTAGAGCAGATAAACCATCATTAGTGCCATCAGCATAACTATCATGAAATATATTTAGGAAAGAGAAACCTCCACTGCATGGCTCGCTAATATAACTTGGGCCATTTTGGTGACAAAGTTGTTTGGAGAAGTACTGCTGCCTGTGCACATCAGAGTAACAATGCTGGTCAGAACTGGAGTAGAAACATTGTCTGTCAAGAAGTTGCCAGAATTATAGTGTTTTGAATTACAGTTTTTGTCACAAGCAGTAATACGCCGCTGGTGAATTACAAGCAGATTAGGTTCACCACAGAACACTTTACAAACCGGCACCTTGCCGGTTTGTAAAGAGCGCCAAGCTCCCAGGCGACATTTCTCCAGAAAAAAGGAATAAAATTGAGGAGGTCCTCTAGATGGGTTCTTCTTAGTTGAACCATTTCATCTCCTCTCCAAGAGGCTTCTTCAGTCTGATGAGTTACTAGCCATCTTTCCATCCAATTCTCATGCTTATTTTGAGTGAACTTTTAAAATGCTGCAACAAAGAAAACGCGACTGAAACGTGTTTCCATCTACTTGTTTTTAGAGAATTAACTAGATGACGTAAAGTGTCATGTCGTCATGCTTTGGCATTGGCTGTAATAAACAGGAAGTAGAGGTTGCTAACTACCATGGACCACAGATCAGTAATGGAGCCAGGTTTTAACAAATGTGTTGATTTTTTTTTTTTTACAGATGAGACTAAGAAATGCTCAAGTCTCTTTGTCAGTCCAAACATACCTGTTGCTGCTTCCAGCCCTGTTTTCGAGGAAGACGACCAGCAGGAGAAACAACTGATCATTCACATCTTGTAAATGTCCGCTACGTCAGAACTGATTCAACAAATGTGTTTCCATCTGTTCTATAGTGCATTTGTGGTTTATAGAAATAGTCAAAATCCATCTAAAGCAAGCGTAAAAACTTTTAGCGAAATTTAGTCAGTTACTTTGAATTTTGCCATTTCCTTTACTTATGTGAAACGTTGGAAACGTTAGAAAATGTTGATGGAAACGCGACTACTGCTAAACTCAGCCTTTTAAGCATTACCTTTGCGTAGTGGCTCAACGAGTTAATTGGGACAATCAAAACGTCCATCAGGCCAGTAACGGGGCCGTTAGTGCGCTGAAACATCTTCAGTGTATTAGTGGTCTTGTGTTGTGTGTTTTTTTAAGTTTGCCTGAAGTGTAGAATATACATCACCCAAACACCATTTTTTTGGTCATTCAGAGATAAATAATAATTATAGGATTAGAACCTATCAAGATAATATCTTGATAGGTTCCAAACATATTTGAAAACATGTTTACAATTTATTTTTCAAATTACTTTTCTTCTACATATTGAACTGTGTTACTTGTTCATTTGTTGGCTCCTGCCAGCATATGCTGCCTTATGCCTTGGCATATCTTCTTTTTTGAAGATAGAAGTTCTTAGATTGCACTATACTAAATTATGTTTTTCATTCTTTTTATCCCTGGCAGATTTAGATTTCAAATGATTTTCATTCAACCAATAAGTTTGCTTCTGATAAGAAACCAGAAAGGAATCACTTTCAAATGTGATCGATGTGTTAGTTATTGAGATAATATCTGGTTTTATTTACATTTTATAAAAACAATTGCAATGCAATCTACAAATTACATTGTAAAAAACTATTCTTACCCTTCTGAATAATCAATGTAAAAGTCTTAAAGTGTATCACAGCAATCAAAAACTTCTAATTACCAACCAGTTTCCACTAGTGTGTTTTGGTGATTTGTTTCTGGTGATGAGATCCAAGATTTTAATTAAGGCTGGAAGGCCTACGAACCATTACCCTAATCTTAAACTCACTTGATTAGATTTTTGTGTCTATTTATGCCTATAAACAAATATCATGGAACGGTCTAACAAACACATTCCTTTAAATCTAGGATTTTACACATCAGGACATCTTAGCACTGATGTCTTTACATCTTTTAGAGGTATAAGTAACGGCTAAGAGCTGCTAATAAAGTACATTAATAAATGATCAGCTGCAAATGCGACTAACACTGGAAGATGAAAGTAGTAGTTTGGGCAGTTTGCTTCACCAGGGGCTCCAGTGTGTAAAATTGCTATAACAGCCTCAGAGTCCATGGTACAGTTGTTTCAAGTACAGGCTTGTTTGGGAGGGGTACCGGGAATATGCCTCTTCTCTCTGCAAGTGATATGGAGGCATGACTTGCAAAGCTGTGTCAGAATGAACCTCCAGACATTTGAATCATGGTCCTTTGGACACCTAAGACCTTGCAGTCATTGTGTGGACCAAGAACAAATCTGTATAGCAAAGTATTCAAGAGTCGATGCAGAGGTAATCTGTGTGACAGCTGGAGACTGGCCATGGGTCATCAGGGTACTGATCCAAAAGAAAACTATCTTTATGTCCCATTCTGTAAAATTTCAGGATTGAATGAAGGCGTAATTTCATTAACGCAAGGTCTCAGTAAACCGTTCCCCCGATGGACGGTTGTACTCGAACTGTAATTTCAATTACAATGCAAATTGTGGTTGACAATAAAGATTGATTGATTGATTGATGTTACAGTGACTGATTATATTTGTCTATATAACATAGTTATATAGCTATAGCTTACCGTTCTATAAAAACTAATAAACGTACTTCAACAATTCAACAAAGAAAGGTAATTCTAAGCAAAATTACATTAGTGTTCAATATAATGCGCAGTTTTAAACCCCCAAAGTTTTTTTTTTTTTTAAAGAAAACAATTGTTTTTCTCCACTGATTTAAGTTCAACATGCAAATATCAGAACTGAATGTTGCCCAAAACAAACTTGCCTGAATAGATCAACCGTAGAAGCATGATGAATACCATACAACGTGTAAGGATTATCCACACAGAAGTCTTTGAAATTTGCTCCAGGAACCAAAAGTGTTCGATCTGTTCAGATTTAAGTCAGGAGGTAAGAATTTAGAAAATCAGTCGAACCCTTTCTGCACCATAAATATCTACACTGAAGTGAACTTACAGTTCTTGGAGAAAAAGTGTTTAAAGTGACTGAGAATGAAAGTGAAACCTGTCCAACCAAGCTGCAGATGCTGCTTTTCTTCCACGGCCAAATAAAGTTGGCAGACCTTAACTCTATATTTATGTTTGACTTGCACATATACCTCCACTAATGACTCACAGACTTGTGCCCTTTGGAGCACGTGAGTGAATCAAATGTCTGTTTATTATTAAGCCGGTAGAAAAGTAACTCTCGAGATCAACAGAGTTGAGTTAATAAAAAGCAATCAGGCATTTGTGGAGAACGTAACGTGAAGTGGATGTTTTCATGAGTTTTCTCCTAGACTTTTCCCACTTAGACCTGTATACGCGTCCCCACTGATTCATAAATCAACCACCAGAGCAGAGCTTAGGGACCTTCTTTTTTAAAGGGAACCATATGGGCTAATGGCTCTTGCTGCCACATCCAGCTGTAGAAAAAAAAAAATTGTTTACTGACATTCTGCTACTTTCCATCTGCACAAGAATCCTGGCGTATGGAAGCATAGCTGTTGACAAGCTGTAAAGAATTCAGTAATCGGCTTTCAGACACTAATACTCACAAGATTATTAATCTTTTTTTTTTTTTTTTCCTGTAGCAAAATTTTACCCACAGCCTCATAAACACAAATGAGAATTTAATGTGAGAAACTTATTTGTATTCTATGTGAAACATCTCTTTCCCATGCTGTTGACCTGACTGCAGCTCATTATGTAATCACACTGAGAAATGTTTCGTTTTTTTTTTATATGTTGGTGTTTCCAGTAAGGTCTTGGCATGTGTCTGCAAACGCATAGATGTGCTTCATGCCAGGAAAAAAAACAACAACTAACAAATCATGTTCATCTCAGTTTTGAGCTGCAATACACTTCATGAGTCTGTAAAAACAAACAAACAAACAAACAAAAAATAATAAAATAACATAAAAAGATAAGAGTACCTCCTGCTTGGGATAATTTGGATCCAACTGATTCCCACACCCTTATAGTCCGGGTCAGTCACCGCAGGGTGACGTAGTCCAGAGAACTTCACATTCCCACGCTGCTCTGCTTATGATACAGAGCCACTGGGATCTCTCTCTCTCTCTCTCTCTCTCTCTCTCACACACACACACACACACACACACACACACACACACACACACACACACACACACACACACACACACACACACACACACACACACACACACACGCACGCACGTCAAATGTTCACAGAACACGATGAAACAGAGCTGTGCTACAGCATGATGTCACTGTTGTTGTCAGAGGTCAGGTTTCTTAGTGTTCCTTTAATGGCTCCAAGATCCCTTCGTCCGAGCAGCAGGCCTGCCTGTGTTTACATGACGATGACTCTGCGGCATCGCTGTGCCACCACAACGGGGCCATTGTAGTTGCACAGATGTGCTGTGACGCCATGATTATCCGCATCTTTTTAAAACAAAGAAAGAAAATACATTCTCTCACTCCTGGAAAACAAAAAATTGCCTTTTGATTCTTGTTTTTCCAACTATCCCCTATCCATAAGTGTTTCATCAAGGTGTAACGAGGGATACAGATCCCTTTTTATTGGCAGCCGTTAGGTGGGAGATAGGGAGCACGCTGGCTAGACCACCAGTCCATTACGAGGCCATCGCAGAGACACAAAAGTAGGCACATCAGCACTTATACCAAAAGACAATTATGAGAGACTAAAAAAAGAAGATTTCATGTGTTTTTTTAGTGTAGGACAGAACCTTAATACTCAGAGAGAACCTAAGCATGCCCAGGGATGACCTGCCAACTCAACACAGATAGACCCCAGCTGAAAGTTTAATTCCAGATCTCCACCCTGATCATCCCTATCTATGGTTCTGGAAATCCTGAAGAACCGACCTTAGGCGCAAGCACACTAATTAGCTTTCGGCTCCCAGGGCACACCCAAGAATGCTCGACTACTACCCTTACATAATAAACTCTATATAATATTTGACCTACGGTACTTTAATTAAAATAAGTCAACCTTTAAAATTACATTTTTGAATAGAAAATTAGATATAATAATTTTATTCAAGAAGATTAAAAACAAAAGCACTCCAACAATCTGATGCAAGCACTGAAAAAAGAATGACATAAACAAGGCAAACAGAGTTAAGCAGCAAAAACCTGACAATGAACAACTGAAAACCAGATCTTTTAAGTGCACATTGGAAATGTATTAAAGGCTACAAGGTAGGAGTGAAGATTAACAAACCAGACCCTGGTGTAAAATAAATAGTAAACAATAAAACCAGATGTGAGATCATTAGCCAACTAGAAGTAGAAGACATCTCTGCCATTGCAATTGTACATTGAACAACATTTGTCTGCAGCATTTAACCCATAACCCTTATGGAGCAGTGGCAGCTTTTACAGCAATTAGGATAGTAATCTGGGGTTAAGGGTCTTGCTCAAGGACCCATAGTGGCAGTGTGTGGGATTTGAACCAGGCCTTTACAGAATGCAAGTTCTCTGCTCTTTCTCAACAACTAGAACCAGATGAGAAATGGTTTGTAAAATAAAACAGTATAAGATGAGCGGTAAACTGGAACTGGGGTGGAGGTGGTTGGCAAGCTAAAACCAGGTGTGTCATGATAAGTGAAGTACAACCAGGTACAAAAGTATTATAAACTCAAACCAGGTTTGAAATTATTTGTAAAACAAAATCAGGTATGAGATGACTCCTAAATTAAAAACCAGACATGACATAAGGAGAATAGAGCGAGGTGTGACATCATCGGTACAACAGAATAGGTGTGAGATGAACAACAAACTAGAACCATTTGTGAGATAGTAGCAGCACCAGGTAAGAGACGAGGTTACTTCTGTCAAGTGTGGAATAAATAAATTAGGACCAGGTATGAGATGACTGGCAAATTAGAACAAGGTGTGAATTCATAAGTAAACTAGGGCCCAGTCCCCACGAAGACGAAAATGGTCAATTTCAACAAATGATTGAGAAAAAAACATGAGAGGATGCACCACAACTGATGAGTATGCACCACCACTGAAAACACTGTAGTAGGTATGCCGGGCCCATTGGTGGCGCTGTGACACCACCACGGAAACATGCAGAACAAACACGGGGCATTGGCAGACGACACTACGTACAGCAATAAGAAAGCCAACATGTGCCTCAGCATGAACACAACACTGGACAGCGCTATGGACGTCAAAGAGTGACGGGTTAGAGAGAGAGAGAGAGGCGAAGCTATGATAGCAGCATTTAAGAAGAGATGCTGCAATTTATCCACTCTAGTTTTCAAAATCCTTTGGTGACCATTTTCAAAAATGATCATTTACCATCTCCCATAACACCAGAGCCGTGTGGACACGCAGCCCGGACCACAGGTGTCAAGCTCCAGTCCTCCAGGGCCAGTGTCCTGCAACTGTCAGATGTGCTCCTGGTCCTACACACCCGAATGAAATGGCTGAATTACCTTCTTAGTCTGCAGTCAGGTTCTCCAGAGTCCAGCTAATGACCTGATTATTTGACTCAGGAGTGTTGAAGCAGAGACGCACAAAGTTGCAGGGCACCGGCCCTTGAGGACTGGAGGACTGGCACCCCGGGCCTAAATGATCAAGCATCTTCACGGATACACCTAGCCTCGTCTCCGTGTGGACAGGGTCTAGGTCTAAAATGAGTTGTAAATTATAACCTGGTGTGAGATGGCTAGTGAACTTGAAACACATGTGAGCTGGTTAGGAAAATAGAATCAGGCATGCACTGATTTGAGAAATAGAGCAGGATGGTAGAGATTAGGGGTAAATTGGAACCAGGTGAGAGAGGGGAGCAGCAACCATGGCAGAGTGAAACAAACCTGTGGAGAGACAATGGATAGACCACAAAAAAGGGAATATTAAACTGAAAACATGAACCTTCTCGATGAGCCTAACAAAAACTGATCCAATCCAACTGTAGTCCTATACTGAGCAAAAACATAATCCATAATCCATGATAATGACATCTACACTGGACCCTCTAGCTTCCATGTCAGCCCTGCGTTACAAATGGCAGAAATGACAACATACTGACATTATTTTTTAAATATAGAAATTGGAACGTTAAAAAAAAACTTTAAAAAAGGCAAAAAATAAACATCGCAAGCAAATCGGACTTTTCCCTATACACAGACAGATGCGATGCACTAAATGAACACCTTATTTAACGTGTTGAAAAGATGAAGGAGGCCGTGATGTTTCATTGCATAACAGTGTAAAGATTAACACTACAAAAGACTGCCTCTTTTAATATGGGGGAAAACTGCAGACTGCAGCATGCGAAGACTTCTGGCTCAACCAGTTAGTGCAAAACATGCCTGTGAAAATTGAAATAAAGTTTCATCACATAAACACACACACACACACACACACACGGAGGGCACATGCACACCAACCTTTGTGAGCCTCATCCTGCTGCTGTCACTCCTCTCCAGACTCCTTCTCTTCAGAGACGAGCTTCGGACCACCGGCAGCGGCTGCACCTCTCCCTCCCCACACCAGTCCGAGCTCAGGACACAACCCATAAGGGTGCTTTGGGGTCCAGGACTCTCTCCCTCTCTCTCTCTCTTCTCTCCTCTCTGTTTGTCCGCCCTTTGAGTCTTCCTCTTACCTCCGTCCTCTCTCTCTCTCTCTCTCTCTCTGAGCGGGCTCCTGGGCAGCTGTTTTTGTCAGCTGGAGAGGAGGAGACCGAGGCCCTTCCCCTTTTCCTGGCTCCCGTTCCAAAGGATACACTCTCTGTGCCCTTTCTCTACCACTTTTACAAAACACACTATTTAAAAACACCTCCTGCTCGGCCTCGCTGCTGTCACGTGTCCAATCACCATCTTTTCTTTATTTCAGACGGCACTTCGCAGAGCATGATTGGTCGCCTACTTTTCTTTCTGCCTACATCCCTGTTCCCGCTTTCAAGCATCAGAACTTAAAGATCCCTGCTCTCAACCTGTGCTCCCTTCTTCTCCGTCTCCTTTCCTGGCGCCCCCCCCCCATCCCAGGAACGTGCGTCTCTCCTTTCCCCTCGTCCTCCCTCTGGTTCTGCGTGTGCCCCCTCTGCTACGGTTGCCTCACTCTTACATATACAATTACCTCTCTGTTCTCACCTCCCCACCCATCTCTCCTCCTCAGCCCCGCTCCGTTTCCTGCTCCCAGATACACGCAGTCACTCCTCGGCCCCGGCAAACGACACATTGTCGGTATTGTTGCGGAGGACGACCAAGAAGAACTGGCAGCTGTCGGGATGCTGTGAGGGATCCAGTGACTCAGGGTGGACTGAGGTCTCTCTTGTTTACCCTGCAGTGGTTTCGTTGTTGCGGAGACAGAGAGGGACTTTTTTTTTTTTCTTATTCGTCCTGCAGATTACACACCTATTCAGTGAAATAAGTCAGATGTTATCAGAGGTGATGACTGGCGTGTCTTCGGCTCTTTTTTAAAAATTAAAAGTATGTTCACTTTTAATATTACGTAGGTGTGAAAAGAGCTTTTCGCTCCTCGCAGGCTTTTTTTCCCCTGTTGTTTATTTCTTCTCCCTCAAGTGTTTTGGCTAGTACGCAAGAGCTCGTAAGACTTGGAAGTGGGAGACTGTACCCCTTAAAAGGAAAAATCTCGATGATCCTCCCCCTCATCCTCCTCCTCCTTAAAACTTTGGATTTGTTTCTACGTCCCCCCCACATCACTCCTATTGTTTTCCTTTCTCCCACCGAGTTCAAGGTAAAAAGTGAGGCATGCTGACTAAAAGTCAGGCCATCGTATCCACCCCTTCATGTCAGGACCCCCACACTGGGCCATCCTTCACTTGACTAGCTCATTTGGCTCTCCTTCAGCCCCTCGTTTTCTCTGTGCCTTTAGTCTCAGACATGAGCTCAGGCAGCAGACGGTGTTTACGACAAGCCCCCCTCCTGGTTTTACTTGCCATGAAATGAACTCCTTCTAATCACCTCTTGCCAGCTTTGTTAGTTTTTAATGGGATTTCTTTAACTCACAAATGGTGATACATAGAGGCTCAAATGGAAACATAAGCCTCAAACTAACGTTTGAGTAAATGTCCCTCATGAAGTTTCAGAGGAAGCAAGCAAGCCCAGTCTTTTGTTGCCATGAACGGGTCTGTGCGTCATCCTGACGAGATGCCTCACCACTCCTCTGATCAGGAATAACAGAGTTCATTTGGTTGATTTCCTGGCACAGATCTAACTTTTAAACACAGTCCATGCATTTTCATGAGGGCTGTGGTCAGACCATTCCAAAAACTTAGCGTTGACCCACTTTAGCCTTCCAAAAAACAGTTTTGATGTGTGTTTGGGATCATTGGAACGCCTAAGTGTTTACAAATTTCAACCACCTGACCCAAACTATCAGAGCAAAGATAGTGGTGGTAGTGATGTTTAAGAATGACCAAGAACCAACAATGCTAAAACCAATGATTTTTGGATTACGTTGGGACACTAGTGTCACTGTCCACAGTAAGGACTGGGAAGGTATCAGTGAGAAAGAACCAAGAATCTTTTATTGTCACCGTGTTTTACAGTTGTGAAATTTTCTTCCGAGGACATACTCCAGCATAGGGTACACACAACATTTGATGGTCCTTTTTGAGACAAAAAATAATTCACTCTCAATTAACCAACATAAACAAATGTGGTGACATCTAGCAACAGTTACGCAAAACTGTCATAATGCCATTTTGCTTAATTTATAAATCAATTGTAAATAATGCCGGACCGAGCCTGACCTTCTGCAATGCCTCCCAGTAAAACGACAGCTTGGCGTGATTGGAGACCAACCGTAATTGATTAAATAAACCAATCTACAAAAACTTTAACAGCCTCATAGCACAACATAATCTTTCATAAAAACTTTGTATGCAACCAGAGTGAGCTACTGACGTATAAATAAAAAGAAGTCAAATAATGTGGCCATGCACCTTTAAAAGTGTGCAAAAAATATGCATTCACAGTGGTGATATTGTAAATGTGTACGGACTCAGTCTTTTCAGCAGGGGGTAATAGCCCCAACAGGTTTTGGAAGAAGCTGTTTCTAAGTTTGTTTTGGATTTGATGTTCCTGAAATGTTTCCCTGATGGGAGAGGGGCAAACAGTGCGTGGCAATGCATCTGGCTTTTGTCTGGACTTAAATAAACTGAGTCCAGTTCTTGCTGACGACATCCCACAAGTCCCTCTTCTACTTCATTGTGCAGCTCCCATACCATACAGTTACGCTAAGACATAAAACACTTTCTATTGTAGCAATGCAAAAGTTTTTTTGCAGCTTAGTGGAAAGTCCAGTCCGTTTCAGTTTCCTGAAGAAGAAGAGCAGTTGTTGGGCCTTCTTCACCAGGTGAGAGGTGTTCACAATCCAAGAGTGGTCGGAGATGTGAACGCTCAGGAACTTAATCCTGTCCACACGCTCCACTACCTCCCCCTGTATGCAGAGAGGGTTGTGTTCAGTCTTCCTGGACCTCCTGTAGTCCACTGTGACCTCCTTAGTCTTAGTCTCGTGTTCAGCATCAAGTTGTTCCTGGAGCAGAACTGAGATTGTGGACCTCATCTCTGTAGTGATCCAAAACCTTCAAAATATGTGCAGTTACCAAGATTAACAAGCCAAATACCTTCTGGAGAACATTTTAATGTCCAATAAAACAAAGATACAGCTGTTTACCAACAGTTGCAAGAACATTTTTTTGAAGGAGACAAGGTCAGGCCTTGAAACCTGAGAAAACTGAACCCAGTGTCAAGCATGGAGGTGGCTGCACCATGCTGAGAGTCCGTTTTGCTCTCAGTGGTGCTTTTGCACTGCACAAAGTAAGTGCAATAACACTAAATTTCAATCAAGTAATCCCAAACCTCAACACTAGTTTAGAATAAATAAACCAAGGCTAACGTTGACCGTCTGGAATAGCCCCAACCTGAATCCTACATAAAACGCACGAGTTTGATCCACCATTCCGGATAATATCAATCAAATATCCAATCAGAATTATGCCAAGACCGTTGATTTGGCTACAAAGAGATGGTGGTTCTCTTGCTTTAACCAAACATTTTTAGGTATGTTTTCTCCTGTATGTATAATTTTGACCCTGTATGGATTAGTCAAAATCTACAACAGATTTTTACTTTTGCACCTAATTCTTTTCATAAGAACCATTTAAGTTGGATCTTGAGTAATCACTTTACCCTAAATACTAAATATAAGTATTATTGTTACATGTACACCCAGCTTAAACTTCTGATGAGCACTCTACAGACTGACCCATTATCTAAAGTTAATTTAAGTAACAATCCAAAGATCCAAATATTATAGCAAAGGGGGGCAAAATCACAAAATTGTTTTCAATATCTGGTCTTTCAGACAAAGACATGTCTTTGCAGAATACTTGGCCCTATATGGCCATGTTGGCAGAAAGTTATTAAGGTTAACTATAGATATCTGGAACAGGCTTTGACACGGAGCAAAGAAGGAGGAGAAAAGATGGAAAAGATATGAGAATATCAGCAAATTCCAAATATGGAGAGAGAAACAGAAGGGACCAGAGGACAAAAAGCTGAGGAAACAAAGAAGTACAGAAATAGACGGCTGATGTCATGGATGATGCTACTCTAAGGGATCTTCCACATCAGGATGTTTGTTGACTGAAGACTTTTAGGCTGATGACCTTCAGTAGAAGAACCTAATTCACATTAATAGTGTTGCCATCCGATCTTTTAAAAGCCATCGTTTGGCCTTTGGTTTTAGCTGTGTCCAAACATCTGTTTTTGAGAGTCACTCTTGGAAGACTCTGTGAGTTCTGTCTGTGTTTGTACGTAAAAAAAAAAAAGCATGAAGAAGATCTTTTTTTCCCCTGTCAGTAGTCCATGGAAAGGAAAGATCGCTGTCAGTTCTTGGACAGACACTTGTTATACTGGCATAATTTGAGCTATTTAGCTTTAGTATCTACTGCCACCTTGTGGCAGCAAACCAATGTAGAAAATTAGGATGAGAATTTAACATCTGTGTCATAAAGTATTCCTGAATATGCCTGGAAACACCAAACTGACGAGAGAAATCAGTTGAAATCCTAAACATAAGAAAAGTGTTGATGCACAGTGACACACAGCGACTACAAAAGCAGGAAACTAAAGCGTTCCTTTCTTAGTCATCGTGGGGGGAAAAAATAGCGGAAAGCTTAATGGCAGTGGAGCAAGACTGGAAATGTGTCATCATGTCCAAATATTTCGGATGCTCATGTGAAACTCCTCTATCAAAGTAACCTTAAGAAAACAGGAAACCAGCTAATGCAGGCTTCCGTTTATTGGCAGCCCTTTATAGGGGAAATGTTGGTCCCTAAAGGCCAAGGCCCAAAACCATTGCTGGATGTGCATGACCTTTTTGAGCAGTACATGGCGAGCTGCCCCTGTCTCTGGGACCAGTATGTGCGTAAGGGCTGAAGTACGCTGAAAAAAACACGATGACCCAGTATGTCAAGCCAAGAACATATCAAACTTTATTAGGAAGGATGCAGTAAATTGACCCTGACGTAAAACAATGTTCTGATGATAAGTTACAGCTTAAGACAAATGAAGGTCAGTGGACACGTCTTTGATCAGATGAACCAGAGTTAGAAAAAAAAAAAGCCCTGATGAAAATGTGTTTTATTACCTAAAAACCAATTCAGAAAGCCCTTCATTCGGGATGTGAAAAAAAAGAGCAAGCACAGTGTCAATGTCTGTGTTGACACTGTGCTTGACCTGCATATGTGTGGAGCTGCTATATAATTTGTCAAAGGCTAGATATGCAGTTCCTTAAAAATTGTGTTGATCCTCCTCAAACCTTTTGACCTTCTGTAACGTCAGAACCACTAGCTTCATTGTATTGCATTAAATTTCTATAGGATTTGTGACAGACTAAAACAAAGTGTATAATTGGGACGTGAAGGAAAAGGATATATGAGTTTTAATTAAAAAAGTCTGGAGAGAGTGGTGTGCGCTCATGTTCAGCTCACTTTGATTATAGTTCAGAACTGTGATTTGATTTCATTTTTTTGCACATTTTCTGAAAAGTAGCTCAAGCTTCTTCTGCAGTCTGATTTATTTTTTTTTTTGCAGCATTAAGCAGATTTGCTGAGGATTTCCGTGTGTCTAGATCCGTCATTCTTCTCATCAACTGTGTCCAACTTCCTATTTTCTGATGAGGAAAAGATGGTATGATTCTGCAATCACAGTGGGGATCTTGCGTTTAGGGTCATGTGTAGTGTTAGCTTTCCACAGTTTTTCACAGAAGTCAAAAGAGTTACTTTCTGGTCTCATCTGAACAGAGCAACTCCTTTCACATGTTTGCTGTGGAAAGGGATTTCTTATGGCTCCAACAAGGAGCCACTCATCCATAATGGCCAATGACTGCATACCTTACTGTATACTCGCCATAGGGCTTCTTGCCTGTTTCTTTGAGGAAGGCTTTTCTTCCTCAGTCCGTCTGTTTAGCTGGATGACCATATCTTGGTAGGGTTGCAGCTGTGCCATACCTTCCACTTTCTAATGTTGCATTATTCAGTGCTTTGTGATATCTCCAAAGCGTTCCAAAGTGTTCTCTAACAAACCTCAGAGACCTTTTCAGAACAAATGGATTTATTCTGAGATTAACTTTTACTCAGATTTACTTTACCTACTAATATGGCGACTGCTGTAGGCAACTGGTTGCACTTCATTTATAGGGGAAATGTTGGTCCCTAAAGGCCAAGGCCCAAAACCATTGCTGGATGTGCATGACCTTTTTGAGCAGTACATGGCGAGCTGCCCCTGTCTCTGGGACCAGTATGTGCGTAAGGGCTGAAGTACGCTGAAAAAAACACGATGACCCAGTATGTCAAGCCAAGAACATAACAAACTTTATTAGGAAGGATGCAGTAAATTGACCCTGACATAAAACAATGTTCTGATGATAAGTTACAGCTTAAGATTAAGTGCAATCAGACTGAAGCCGGTAATGTAAATGTTTGCCACACATTTTCACAATTTTGTTTGTAAAATTTTAAAACCTTGTATGACTTTCCCTTAACTTTACAATTGCACATCACTTTCTGCTAGTCTGTCACATAAAATCCTGGTTACGTAAAGTGAGATTTGTCCTTGTAATGAAAAGAAAATGCAAATAGCTGAATGATTATTAATGCTTTTGCCAGGGCTGTACCTCCTCTAGATCTGCCACTGAGGCTCAATTATGCACTTTATAGTTGTAAAAAAAAATCTGTTGTTTTAATTTAATTATTAATTTAAGATTAAACAGGAAATTCTCAGGGCAGGACCACATCCAAAATATTAATGATTATGAATGTATCATTAGTTCTTACATGTTTTTAAATCCAATAGTTTAGATTCATCAAAATGGTCCCAAAAAATGGGTTTAGCATACATTTAATTTATAACCCTCACCATAAACCTTTATAAAGTGAACCTGGGATATATCTTTGCAGCATTAGCAACATTTAATTTATTTCAGGAGAAAGTGTGCATTGTATCACATCAGCTTAGAGATGCTACTACTTCTAAGCACCACTTTATAAACTCATGTTATCCAAATACCAAAGCAACAAGCAGCAAGGTGGTTCACAATGATCACTTCTCCAGGAGCATGAGACTGGATTATTGTTGTATGTACTCATTTCTATGATCAAATAATGAAGCATAATATATTTTATTCTGTTTTCCCATCATTCAATATCACTTTAACAAGAAAAGAACAGAGAGCATGTTCTGATCCATGCACACCCCATCCGCAGTGAAAGAAAACGATGAGAGACCGAAGCGGTTTGTGGAACCATCCGCCTACATCAGAAACTAGGGAAGAAACAGCAGAGCAGGTCCGATTTCCTACTGACAACTTTTGAAGATATAACACATTTAGAAGTTGTCACCTTTCCAAAGAACACTGACAGCATTATTTCTAGATTTGAAGAACAAATTATAATGTATTTTATGTTGGTGTCACAAGGGGGCAGCAGAACAACCTGGAAAGTGTTAGTCTCATGAATAAAACCGATCAGTCTTATTATCTGCGGAAAAAACACATCTGGTGGACCATTTAATCTGTTACAATGATGAGCGTTTTTATACTGATGTTAGAAATAAGAATCAATTTAAAAATAACCGAAAATAACTTTTCAGTGACCAGTGGATGGTTATTGGAGGTAGTCACTAAAACAATCTGCGGCTTACCCTGCTCTAGTGATTGATCAAACACAGAAACAAAAACCAACCTGTTCAGAACACTCAGCAGATCAGCCTTGGTCCTCTGCAGTCTTTTGAGAACTTTTAGATTTTGTGGCAGGCTGTCAGCTGTGCAGGGGCATCCAAGATGGCGTGACCCTGTGCTTGCCAGGGCCCAGAGTGAGTTGAAAAGGATCCCAGCCGAGCCACGACCAGCTGATTTGGCTGACTAATACAAGCGGCTCCACTGAGGTAATTTCACATAGAAACATCTACACTGTTCGACCGAGAAAGGCAGCGCCAAATTAAAGACTGCTAACACAGCATGCTGTCAAACCAACATGTATATTTTAAGTTTGCTTTGTTTTAAAAAAAAAAGCTAAACTACTCCAACACAGTCTGGTTACTTGTGAAAAACTGTTCTGTTAGCTCCCACCACTACTAAAATGGGTGTATTTATTTCCAATAAACTCCCAGTGATAAGACATATTTCTCTTACAGGTAAGGCAACTGTTACTGAAAATGTAAGATCCAAGCTTGGTCTTGTAGATCCCAGGAGGAAGGGCTGTGGGTGGATTGGGGTGGAGGTGGAGAGCAGCTGTGGAGGCATTGATGGTTTGGAAGAAGTGCAAGATAATAATAATAATAATAATAATAATAATAATACATCTGTCCCAGCAGCATAAAGCATAATTTTCCCAGAACATTTGATTGCTTAACATCAATCTATCAGTCAATCAAACTTTGTATGTTCTGTATATAGAACCTTTCAGATGATGTTGTGCAACACAAAGCGTTGTATAGAATTGAAAGTGGGGCCTGGGGTCCGTTCTTTATTTTGTACCTTTGCAGTGATGGCCTTTTCTTTTTGAGTCAGGTACCACAGGGTATTTCTGACAGAGCAGGCATCAATTCACAACAGTCAGAGGACTTTTCCTAATCTACATTTCATCAACTGTAAGGAAATGTGGGTTTATGACGCCAATAAAATAAATAAATCAGATGGAGGTCCCTTAAAGGTAGAGTTGCCAATTTTTCCGGAAGTTTCCCCAAATCCCTTATTTGAAAAACTGAGCATGTGCAAGACCGTCTTACCTTGCTCTTCTGCTCCTCAGGGGGGTCCGCGTGAAAAAATCTCCAAAATCCACTTTGGGCTTAATTCTTTCCGCTGGGGCCTTACTCTTCTTCTCTTAAACTTGTATGCAGTTTGCTTCTTGCGGCTCTCAGCCATGTGCAAAGTCTACGGTGTAAGCAGCGGCCAGCAAGTGGAAACAAACAAGGAACTAGCACACACATTAGCGTTATGTGAGTGTGTGAGAATGATTGTTGTGTGGGACAACCAATAGATAAGGAGATGCCCCAGGAACCTGAGGGACAGAGGGGAGTGAGGGCAGGACCAAAACTCTTGACTTGGATTGGTCGGTTTTTACAGGCCTGCAGCTTTCACAGAAATATAAGTTTTTAACCTCCTTTTTCTGAATACATCATGTATTGACTACTGTCAGGATGTTAGGACCACTTCACTCAGTATAACAAAGGATTTCTGAACAGGGTTACCAACTTTAGCTTTAAGTGTTATTTTGGTTTGATCTGGGGTCATATTCTGCTATGTTTCTAAGAGTCAGCTGACCCAAACAAGCATGAGAATCACAATTAATGGAAATAGAGTTTAATACAAACCTTTCAGATAATAGCACATTATTTAGCCAAGCTATAGCAAATATTTTAGCAATTTTATGACTTATCTCCACAATTTTATTTAAATCCTGAAAGATGGAGAAAATGTATTGATATGCACATAGGTAGACAAGGGTTTGTGTACATGTGCAAAATATAAAAGGGGAGGGGGTGGTGAATTGGCAATGTGTGCGTAAAAAGTAAGGGTAGGGTTAAGGGTAAGAGTTGAACTGACCCAGACCTGGGAATGCACATTTGATTTTTTGGTTAAACTGGGATGACCATGACTGTTGTAAGGAAACAAGATAATCACTTCTCCTTTAAATCTGAAACATTAAAGGTGCATGGTACAAGTTTTGGAGTTAAATATTATTTATTTTCTTTCCCATACATACCTTTATACTTACCCGACATTTGAAACGAGTTATCCTCTATTTGTAGCAGCTGCCTTTATAGGCTGGAATAGTCAGTTCATGAGAGAGTGATTCTGGTCAAATCCTCTGGGTGTGCGCTGCACATTCTCGTTTATTTGGCTACTTTGTAATCGATGCATTAGCAAGATAACACAGGCTGACTTCAATATTTCAAGCTTTCTTACCTTAGAAGACATTATGCTTTTAAACAAAAGACCTGTGCAAACACAGCAGGAGATGCTTTTCCTGTTCTTCCATGCACAATGCACATGCACAACACTGGTGTCATTTTAACTTGTCGCCAGAGGGGGCAGACTTGTGCAAAAACTCTGAAACTAACCCTATGCTCTTTAAGGAAGAAAAAGTAAAAGTATGTACAGGAATAAAGCAAATTCATTATTATAGATGGTGATTAATTCAGATTATATTCTACATGTCTATGAAACTAAGAAAATAAACATTAGAAAAAATAATAATGAAAAAATTCTATTATTACATTGAGTAAAAACAATACAAATAAAACATGAAACTTAAAAGAGCTGAAATAAACAGGGTGCGGAAAAGATATATTTCATGTAAGATTAAGGCTGATTCAGCAGTCGACATGTCTAAAACCAAAGGCAAGGAACATAAAGATGAACTGAGACCTCATCTTGAGTTTTAGTTCTGACTAAAAGAATGTTTTAGAACCTGCAGCCAGAAGACATAATGGACCTGAAGGACTCATACAACCAAATATATCGCTGGTAAATAAGGTCAACTGAGACCGTTTGTAAGCTTGTAAAATGATTCCAAAATGAACCCTGGTGTTGACAGGTAGCCAAGATGAAGACTTTAAAGCTAATCTGATTTGTGCTTTCCTTCTGGTTCTTGTTAACATTCTTGCATCTGTGGCTGAAGTTGTGAAACTGATTTGGAACACCAGGCGGAGAACTGCAATAATCCAATCGGCAAGTAATAAGAGCATGGATTCATCTCTCTCTGTTGGCCCGGGAGAGAAATGGTTCATAGCCAAATGCTTTTCACTGGATAAAATCCGGTTTTAATTACACATTAACTGAGCTCAGAATTGAAAATAGCTCCTACACTTTAAAAAGGGAATAGACTTGGTCGCGCAGTGGAGGAAACATGAATGCTAACAGAGAGATGCTGCTTTTAATTTTGGTTCAGATGCTTTTGCTTATGTGATTTTACAAGCCCAACTGCTCCAATGTATTGAAGTGCCAAGTAGAAAGAGTGGCTTGAGGTCAGCCTCTCAATACAGAGGGAATTGAGAAGGATTTTATTGGCTGATATAGTTTTTAACTTTGCTGTATACTGCCCTCTTATGTATTTGGCATGTTTAAAACAACGCTCAGTGGCCTATTTTTGCAAGTGAGTGTGTATGAATACTTTTCTGAAAAAGATCGCTTGTGTACAATATTATTTTTGAATATATCATACACAAGGCCTGGGACCTAGTACTTGTGTGCAATGTCCCATGGACTGCACCTGCAAACCTGTTTCTAAACCACTCTGCAATCAGGCGCATCACCTCCACCTATTTCTTCTCTTTTAAACACCAACTGCTGGCAGACAGAGAGTGCCAGATTATTGAAAGCCGACATCCAGTATTTCTCCATGCCCGCTAGTTGCCTTGTCTAAATCACGTTTAATGGGTTTTTCTGTCTTGCCACAACCCTGCCGGACAGCTACGCCTCTCGCTGTGGTCTGAACACGAACTGGACTGTTAACATGGCTACGAACCCTGCCTGGCTCTTTGAATCTGTCTGCTTACCTCAGCCCAGACCAACCCATGTCCGACCCGAGCCTCAGTCATCCTGCCTGTCACCTTCTGCTCTGAGCAGCGTGCACTTTACATGCATCATTATAAAAAAGATTTTGAACTTTTAGCACAATGTCAATTGACATTTTATGTGTTAATAACAAATCACTTATATTTTGTCCTTAACATGGATGAAGAAGAAAAAAATAATCCTAAGAATTTGCTAGAAATTAAAAACGTCTAATGTAGTCTGTACCTTTTTATATAAAAATATTTGGAAGTTCACCCAGTTTATATACATTTGTTTGCTATAATTAGAGAAGGACTCAGAAAAGATGACCCATACTGACTAGCTGCAGGGAAACATGTTTTATGTGAGAGAATACTTTGAAAATATTCAGCAGCCTCTATGGGGAGATAGAGGATACGTTAGTAAACTTCCAGACTATACTTGTAAAGATCTCCAGGAGAAGATAAATAGTGGAAATCCTGCAGTGGAAAGGTGGAAAGGAAAGTTCAAGACGAGCCTGTAGAGTTGAAAGTGACAATGGAGAGTATTCATGCAGGGGTAGGGATGATGTTGAAGGCTCAAATGTAGGAGCAACCAGCCAATGTATGTGTTCTATGCAAATAAAATGTACGTTTTATTGGTTAAATGTTAATAGATTGGTGTTATCAGTGCAGGTTCAGTATTTGTTTTGGTATTGGGGTTCATTCCCAGAACTTGAAGCTTTGTGAATTTGTCACGAGAGCAATAAAATCATCTGTTAGTGAGTCTGTCAGTGTAAACATCCATAGACCACAGATTTGAGGTCTATAGTTTATAATCTCACTCAGAGATTTTTTTATCCATTGGTGAAAACGCACAGAGTAACTCGCAGCTTCTTCTGTCCAGTAATCATCGAGCACCAGAGAGGCACACAGGACAGACAGCCATGAACCTATACACATTCATAGCTAATTAACAATAGATTAACCAGTTGACAGTCATGGTTTCAGACCGCGGGAGGACGCTGATGTACACAGAGAGAATGCATGCATGCACAGGGAGAACATACAAACTCCGTGCAGAAAGACCGTTTGCATCCAGGACCTTTAAATGCTGCAAAGCGACAGACAGAGCCACCAACTGCTCCACCATGCAGGCCACCGTAGACAGTATAAAGGAAAATTTGGGATATCTGAGACAGTAACTTTTTAAAATATTGGTACACTTTGATACCACCACCAACCAGTATCTGGACGTATTTCTCTATTTTGTCAGAACTTCCTGTCTAACAACTGCTGTGTTTTTGAGTTAAAAACAAATATGGTTCTCCTAATCATGGTGCTTGCCACCTTTAGATATACTGCTAACCCGTTTTTTGCCTTGATTACACAATTTCTGAAAAAAAAAAAAAAAAAAAAAAAAAAAAAAAGGGGCATTCAGTAGAACATGTGTCCACTGAATTTGTAATGACAGGCACCTTTACCCAAACACCAGTAGGGGGAGGCAAATGCTAAGAAATCTGCAAGGGACCAAATTCAAATTGAAATCCTCTCTATACCTAAACCTCTGCTTCTGCTCCTTGGCAACCTAATTTCCAATACATCAGGCTTCATTTATGATTACATGATGGAGTAGAATGAATTGAGCTGAGCTTTAAAGATCTCATCCCAGATCTACAGCATCAATGCTCATGTACCACCATGTCTACCCTATAGACGGGCGGCTCTGGTGTTTCACCTACAACCTAACCCTAACCCTCTGTTTGGCAACATCTTCTGAGAAACAAGGTGTTGTTTATCGTCATGCCAAAGCAAGTCGGGACACAAAAATGGTGTTTATGGGGGACTAAATTAAGCATCAACATGAGGGTAAACTTCAAAGACTACGCAGAGAAATAACGGGGAAAATGACACCAACGGCAGAGGATCGCATTGCTCCTTTGCAGATTTTTTATTTTCCCCTGATGGTCATCAGAACTGAGCCTGGATGTCTTGGAAACTCCCAAAACAGTTCAATCATTGTTTTGACAACAGAGACACTCCCTCGCATTCCACCAGAAGCTCTTGGACATAAACTCACGCCGACTTGTCAGTTGTATGGTTTTTCACTGATGTACCAGCCTGGGATTTATGTCCTCCTGTGTTATTCTGGACATTAGAGCTCTTTGTCTGTTCAATGATGCACTGACTCTGGGATTAAAAGGCAAGGAAAGAAGAAGGACGATGACCAGAAAAGTTCCTACACAAAGAAAGTTATCTGTTATCCTGATGGGTGTTCGCAACTGTAATAAGGGCATTCATGTGTAAAGTGTTTTTCAGATTGCCATGGCAACCACTTAAAAGCTCAAAAGCCTCCTAATTACATGTGCCAGGCAAGCATGGGAATAAGTTTGCGCTCTTCTCTGTCTTGGACAGTTTGGGCTGTGAAAGAGGGTTCTGTGGCGAGGTTCTTAACTTTCGGCATCTTGGACTGTTCTCGGACCAGTTCCAGTTCAGAAGGGCCTGGTGGAACATCAAGTGGGAAACCCAGACCTCAAAATTCAAGATTGCTGCACTGCATGAAATTTGCAGCAAAAGAAAACTGACATTCTGATTTTGCCACAGTCCTTGACGTCATTCAAATGAATCATTTCATTTTGTAACTGGGGTTTCGTAGCTAGCTTATAAAATAGCTGATGACACAACAGGATAACATTTCCATAAGATCATCGACAGATTAGTTTGAAAGATTTCTAGTTAGACAAATAGGACAAAATAGATAAATATGGTGAAATAAGTACAGTGATTTAAAGTGTGTATTCTTGATAGCATTTTAACATCTTACCAGCCTGTGGCAGAAAGCTGTGTAGCAGTCTGATGGTTCTGCTTTTAATGTTGTTGTTTCCTTTGCCTGATGGCAGCAGTTTAAAATGGTCATGAGAGGATGATCTGAGCCCTGCTCCTGCAGCAGTTCTATAATAGATACTGGACAGAAGTTGGGGACAGCGATCTTTTGGCTCCCCTCACTATCCTCTGCAGGGCCAACGTGTCTGCCTCACAGCAACAAGAGCACCACGCTGAGATGCAGTGCGACAACACATCCTCAACCTCAGTTCTGTAGGATGTTGTGAGGATGCTGACAGAGAGGGAGGTTTGTCTCAGTTGGCTCAGAAAGATCACCAGCCTATTTATAGAACAATATCAGATAATACGTGACATGTTTAGTACAGCAGCATTTCAAAGTACTTAAGGCATTAACAAGTATAGCCTAGCATCTGGGAGACAGTGTAAATGATTCATGATCAGATCAGAACTCATGGAACCATTAGCATGTTGTAAACAGGTATTGAGTTTGTTGTGAGCAGCAGATTATAAAGTCTAAGAGACGCTGGGGGGAATGACCCGCGTAAGCGCTACGTTGAGCACCAGGGATGCAGCAGTCTGTCAGTGAAAGAGCTTTCCAGCTCTGTAACAGCTCCATGCATGGTGTAGGAGACATTGTCCATCAATTCTGTTATTTTTCTTACAGTCCTTTTGTCTCCCACCACCTGTTCTGGGTCCAGAGGACATCTCAGGACAGAGCTGACCCTCTTAATGAGTTTATCCAGCCACTTCCCCTCAGCTACAGATAAGCTGCTGCTCCAACAAACTAACCTGGCCAGCCAGCTTGATAATGTGTAGCACTCTCCATTCTGCACATTATCAATCTGGGACTGCTCACATCAAATGCGTTTGGGGAAGGAGACACATTCAGCAGAACTCTCTGAGCTGATTGGGTGAGGTGAAACCTCTTGCAATACCTCTCTCAGTACTATTCAGATCAGGACCACACCCACAACTCCAACAAATTCTTGAGAAACAAGAGAGGACTTAATTTCCTCCTGGTTAGGCTTAAAAACAGCGGGATGCACGGTTAGGAAGGAAACAGTGTGACAGCAGCTTTGTGTTGTTCACCTCTCCTGAAAGGGAGATACTAATTGCTTAATTGCTCTCCACAGAACCCATTAAAAAAGACTGACTTTAATTTTTCTTTGTATTTGTTTGAATTAAATATTTAGAAAATGTGAAAAAAACTTACATGAAACCAGTTTAGTCAAAAGAAACAAAACAAAACAACAAAAACAGCTGAACTCCAAACAACAAAGTTTGGATTTTTTTAAAGACAACCAAGCAGCTTAGTGTTTGGTGTTTGCTATACTGTCATGAGATTAATGACTTTCTCCTAAAAAACGTGAACACTTTTTATAAATTCAAATTTGTGAAATGTACTTCATGTCACATGAAGCATAAAGACATTTTTTAATTCATAATTCTAAAAGATCTCAAACATTTTTTTTAAGCAAATCCATCTTTTGAACAGATTAAGTATGTGGAGGCGACTCGTCTGCTTTTCTGTGGAAAGGTTCCCAGCCTGGTTTTCATGTCATTTTTTCCTAAGCCCTATTTTTTCCAACAGTCAACATCAGCAGACATCCTTTATGCAATGACACAATTCCTGTGGTTTTACTCAGGATAAACTGCATCTACTAAAAAATTCTATTGGGGCAAAGAGTTGATTTAAAAAAAAGACCATTTAGTCGACACATGCTAATAGACATTTGTCACCGACGTCTTGTTTTTATTCATGTAAAAGGCACACAGCAGGAAATGATGAAGCGTCGGAGCCTGTTATGTTGAGTTTGTGGAAAATGAATGTACGTGTTGAGATGTGTGTATTGTTTTGTTGTATGGAACAGCTGGCTGGAGTGTTAGCTCAAAGACTGAGCGCTGTGAATAAACACATCTCCATACAACATTCTGATTGGATAGCATTACAGAGAAACATTTTATTTCACATTACATAATTTTATCCTGTCTTATATTCTATCAGAAAGAGAAAAAAAGTGTCTGGGTTGAATGAAAATAATTTAGAATCTAAATATGTCGGAGATTATGAATCAGCTTGGGGGTTAACCTTTTTTTATTCACTATCTGACATTAGTTTCGAATGCCAACGCTATTTGATTCTTCAAATTCACAAATGCATTTACAAATTCTTAATATTTGGTAGAATCATCTTCAAAACATCGATTGTCATCCTTAAACCACTTTGAAACTGATTTGCCGATCCATTCAACAAAACAATACACACATCTCAACACATACATTCATTTTCCACAAACTCAACACAACTGGCTCGGGTGGATCATCATTTCCTGCTCTGTGTTAGGATTTGTTAGACTCATCCTCAAAACATTGATAGTCATTCTTAAACCACTTTGAAACTAATTTGGCAGCATACTTAAGGTCACATATGTACCCAGGTTTGAACTCTCTGGCCAACGCCCTATGATGCTGTGTCAGTATTTCCACTTTATGCTCTCTACTCATTTTGTGAAGTGCACCAGTCCCTCCTGCAGCAAAACACCCACACAACAGATGCCACCCCCAAAGTGAGGTATCCTCAGGATTGCAAATTTCCCCTTTTTTTCCCCTTTAAATGTAACAATGCTCCTTATGGTCAAAAGCTTCATCAGCTGAACCATAAAGAAGAGGGCAAGCTCGTCCAATAAATTCTGTTTTCTTCTGCGTCTGCCATAATTGCTCTTCTCTAAACATCCATGGCACCAGGATGTACTGTGGGAAACAAAAAGTAGAAGGGATTACTTTATGCTTTTAACTGCCACAACTTGCCAGTCTTAGCTCTTCAAGCCACCTTCCAACCTTTCCTTTTTGATAATATCTGGCAATAAGTTTAGGTATAAATGGAACTACAGGATTAAAAAAAATGGAATCTAAACACAAGAGATTTTTTTCAGGACAACTGCGTGAAAAAGGTTTCTTTCTGACTTAAAGGCATGTTTACCCTTGATGTAAAATTGTTCTTTAAGTGGTTGGTTATTTTTCCAGTTATTTCTGCCTCGGGCTTTCTACATTTATCCACGGAGGAGTAGAAGAAAGCCATACCATCAGATATAATCTACAATAATTGTAGAGGGTTAAACGCGTTGACTGAAGCGGTCCTAGCTAAAACCCTGATTAATGTTGTGTTTAAGTAAATGAAACTCTGGGTTGACGTCATTTGGACTGAACTCTTCTCTGGTCTTGTAGGCTCATGATCAGCTTTGGACTTGTGTATGCTTTGAAGTCATTGCCAAAAATCTAGCGTGACATCTCCCAAACGTATATGTTTTGGATTGTGGTCTCAGTTGTAAAACAAACATAAGGCACCGGTTACCATTTCAGACCCACTTGGGTTCCTCGGGTTTAAGACGCCCTACTTCCTGCATTGGTTTTGGCAGATTTTGTAGCCACGATCTTAATTGTATCTTAGAGGGATTTCAAGTGATAACACAACACAGTGTCGTGTACTAGTGTGAACTGGAAAACCAATCATGTTTTTCAAAAGGTTTTTAAATACAAATGTTAAAGCTGTGGCAGTTGTTTCTATTCATCCCCCTTCATTTGATACCCCAAAGATAAAATCCAGTCCAACCATAGCTTTCAGAAGGCACCAAATAAATAAAGTCCACCCATGTGGCTTAATTCAATCTCAGCATAAATCCAGTAGATCAGTTTCTGGACACACAGGTTTGTTAGAGAACATTAGCGGGGGAAAAAAACAGCACCATGACGACCAAGGTAAATGGCCGACAAGTGAAGGAAAAAGTTGTGGAGAAGTTAAAGGCAGAATTAGTTTATAAAACAATATCTGAGGCTCGGAATGTCTCCCATTCTCATCCATAAGTGGAAAGAGTACGGCAGAGTTGCCCCTTAATAAACTATCCCCACAGGGACACGTGGTAAGGGGTACAACATGCTGTGGGAATGCTTTCTGTGCAGGGGGTAAGAGTAGCTGGTCAGAACGGATGGGAAGAGGGACGGAGCTAGATACTGAGGGATCTTTAAAGGAGCAATAAGCAAAATTTCAATATTTACATTGAAAGAACTAAAAAATAATTATGTGAAGATCATAGCGTCGATTAACAAATACAAAATCACCCTTTTCAGGTTTTTATTTGCCAAAAGAATAATAAAAACGTTCGTCCTGATCCTTTAGCTTTACAATCATGCATGGGTTGTATTAGTTTTTCACAAAAATTCCCGGAACACAACACAAACGGTTGTTGTTCCAATGTGGCAAAATGTGGAAAGGTTCAAGACGCTTCAAGAATTTTGCAAAGTACATCAGTGGTGCCCCTAAATCTGTCCCTGAAACTACTTTTAGTACCCTGTCAAGCCACGTAGGAGGTGAGATGGTGGGGTGGTCCAAGGATGATATGAAGGCAGGATCACCGCTATTTAACAATATTTTAGGACTGTGGGAGAAAAGCCTGACAGAAACCACTCACGCACAGAGAGAACATACGTAGTCCAATCAGAAAAGGCCCCGGGTGACCTGTTTTGACCCGACGCCAGTGGGATTCCTGTGCGGTTCCTGGCAAAAATCACCTTTTAGATTTCTCGTCATGCAGATGCTTGATTCAGAAAGCCTGCAGCTTAAACTAAAGGGCTTTTAGAAATTCACAAGACCACATAATCCCCTTTAGGCAAGCCTGGCTGTTCTCTAAATGAGCAGAGAAAGAAGGGCTCTGTGAATCCTTTCACAGCGGCTTCAGGACAAAATGAGTCAGCCAAACACTTCTCAATATTCTCCTGACAATCTCGGAATTAGAGCTTGAGGGGATACAATATGATCTTTGTGTGACTTGATTTATGTGGGTGACACTGAAATGAACACTATTAATTTTTCCACTAGAAAGCTCTGAATGGCCTTGCCTGTAATCCGCTGACAGAACTTCCTGTCGGATAACTGCTGTACATACATTGCGGTCTTTAAATAGGTATTGACTAGCATGCTACCACAGTTTGCGTTGTTATCCCTGTGAGATAACACACAGAAGCCCTTGCTGGTCAACATTACGTGAATTCGGTTTCATCACAGTTGAACGGGGTTTCACTTGGTTACACAGAACATGCAAACAAACTTGGCAGATTTATGGCCTCATGAAAATGACCCTCATTAGTTTCAGAGACATGAACAGTCAGTCTGTGAATGCGGCAAGATAAGTTGCTGTGGGCTCTGACAGGACCACAAGTGGAATGACCGCAATAATGACTTGCGCTGCGAAAATGGGAGGAGATGATCTCAGGTTTGACCTTTCTGCTCACACAGAAGTTTGTTTTGAATCACGCAGCTTATTCTTTACAGTTCGGGCAGATAAGCATTTCAAAGCCAAGGTCAGACATCGGTGTCCGGGAACCGAGCGAAAACGAAGAATAAAAGGTTTCATGAGTTGCTGTTGTTTGTTTTCCTTCTCACAGCCTAGCACAAGACAACATTTAGGGAAGGAAATATCAAAAGGCACACAACAAGTTCAAATGCCTGGCTTCTAAAGTTATTATGAGTTAGAATTTTCTTTTTTGTATGTTCTCACTTTAAACATTGGCGTATCGTGGCAGCATTGTAAAAATGTTGTTTTTTGTGAATGAAGAAAAAAAACTAGTGGTAGACCTCCTGAAGAGACATTGGTCTGCCAAAATTACTCCAAGAGCCAATCTGCGATTGATCCAGGAGGGCTCTGAGCAACTTCTAGCACCGTAGACCCCCATTGCCTCATAGGAGGTTGGACTTTATAATGGTGCATTTGTAAATTGTAATCTGTTTTACTGTCTTGGTTTTAGAGTGATCACTTCTTCCTCTTTGAGTGTTTTTCCATACCACGTTAATACAGGACTAGTTTTTGCTGCAGACAATGACACTCTCTTACCAGCTTCAGGAAGCTTCTTCACAAAGTCTTTTTCTATCGTTTATTTCCCCAAAAAACACATTCATCTCTGGGAGGCAGAAGCCGTCTTCTTCTCCTTACGTATAATTGTTTAATCCACTGCTTTCATAGTTTTGTTTTAAAGTTTGAGTGAATGTGATGCCTTCAGATATCTGGACATTATACCCAAGGATCACCCAGACTTATGGAGGTCCACAGCTCTGTTGTTGTCCTGATACGTCGCCTGTTTTATTTTATTATGCTATGAAGTCACACAAAAAAGCAGCGTGTTTGCCGTGTCGGCTGAAAATACATCTAGAAGTTGGCCTCCTATGAACTGAAAGGTTGCACATTAATAGAGGTTTGCAGAATAGCACCAGCATCATCTGCTCGTTCCCAAACTGTTTAACTGCGAAATGGTAAATGGTTTGTACTTGTATAGCACTTCATCAAGTCTGACAACCCAAAGGTGCTTTACGCTACAGCCAGTCATTCACCCACTCACAGAAGCGAGGCTGCCATCCATCGGGGCCACTGGGCCCTCTGACCACCGCCAGCAGGCAATGTAGGTGGAGTATCTTGCCCAAGGACACAGCGACTGAGATGGTCGGAGCAAGGGATTGAACAAGCAACCCTCCATTTACAGGACAAAATCCTTAACTCTTGAACCCACTGTTTGCAATATTTGTCTAGGTCATTTTCTGTAGCAATAGAATAACAAAAAATATCTAATTATTCTAGAATTTAGCAAACAAATATAATTCTGGTATTCTGGTCAGTAGGCGAGACGTGCCCAATGAGCGTTGGAGATAGAGACCAGCTCCCACATTGCCCTGCACGGATAAGCTGATGATGATGGATGGATGGATGGATGGATGGATGGATGGATGGATGGATGGATGGAAAATAATGTGGGTAATCCTGACTGTTAGTTAGTTGGACAGCGGTGCCTTATTTTAATGTTGTCTAGAATAAATCAGATCTAATTCGTATTAATCTGCGACTCTCAATGAGTACCATCAACATCGCAGTTAAGAACAAAATGCAACACTAATGGAAATGATGCCACTGCAGCGCCATGGTGACTCAGTATCTGCTGTGCTTACCATATAGTACACAGCAAATTTTCCACTCCTTATCCAAATACATCATATGCATCATCGTACCCCGCCTCTTGCCCAATGCCCGCTGGAGAAAGGCACCAGCCCTCCTGCGACCCTGCATGAATAAGCGGGTGTAGACAATGGATAGATGGATGGGATGCACCATAGCTATTACATGCACATCAAATATGCCCCTCAAGTCCTGACTTTCTAAGTCAGGACTTGATTTTTCACAAAACAGGCTGTTTCTTCACGTTCGGACCTGTTCATAAGCAACTTCTAGATACAACATACGTGACAAAAGAAGACACAGTGTTATGGCAGTTTGAGTGTGTTTTGTAGCCTTTGAACAGGCGTCAATGAACTGCATCAAAATAGGTGAAAGAGAAAACTACAGTATTGCCAACATTATCCTTAATGATGATGTATTTGCGTCCAGCAACTCTGATTTCCCAAAAGTAGCTTGTCACCTGAAACCAGTAGACACTTCTTTTTATCCGGGCTAACAAGGAGGTGTTCTGGAAACCCGAAAGGGATCCATGTGTGCATGTTGCTCATACAAAATATGATTTGCAAACGCACGGCAAGGCCTTTTCTAAAAAGTGAATGAACCACAATAGGTGGGGTTTTGTGTTGGTATAACCACAATATATGCTTCCACGGCTTCCATATTTTCCATGTGCCTAAGATGAATATAAGAATATGATGGAATAATTATTATGGCATATGTTTCAAGCAACATCTGCTTTTCCTCTAGAGTATGGAATGAAAAAAATAATGACTTGCGTACAGTTTTTCTTGATTGCTTTCAACTCAAACTCAAACTCCACATTTTCAGGTTAACATACAGGACTAAACAATAATACTCATGATCAAAATGACTCTAAAGGCTCTAACTGTGCCAAAACATTTAAAAATTAATCAAAAGCAAATATAGCCTTTAAACAGCACATTTTTGCAAAATGCCAATGGTTTGGAGCAAATTAACCAGGCTGCGTAAAGCGTATTTCTGTCAGACGTTGATGTTCGGCATGGCTTTGATAAACAGGAAGTAGAAGTTTCAAACTAGCATGGATCACACATGTAAAAAAAGAAGAAAAAAAAAGAGGTTTTCAGGAATGTGTTGCTGCTGGGTAAGTTGTCATTGTTCTGTCATGTCAACTAGTACTGGTGCTGTTACATGTCCGAAGAGAGAGAAATGCAACGCCAACAGCAGAAACAGCTGATCAGTCATGTGGGTAAAATGTTTGCAACATCAGAACGTTTTTCGCAAATGCGTTTCCATCTCCCGTTTTGCAAATTAACTTTTTTTTCCTGCAAAATCCCCCTCAAGAGAGCGTGAAAACTTTGCTGTAAAACTGAGGGAAGCTATTTCAAATTTTGTTGCTTCTATCAACTTTTTTTAATGCAATATTTCAAACGCCGATAAAACAGACGTTGATGGAACCCCGGCTGGTGCAGCCTATTACATAGCTTTCATGCCAATGCCATTTGTTCTTTCTACACATTCCTTATTGCAAACAATTGGAACCAGAATCAGAAATGCTTTGATGTGAAGTTTACTGTAACAGTTGCCCAAATGTCTTCTAAAACTAAAGCCCTTCGCACAACACCTCACACATGGAGTCCTTTTCCTCTGACCCCTCTACATCTTACGTACTCTTGCTTTCATCTTCCTCAGACCTCTTCCATCATGCGGCAAAGAATAACTCAGACATAGCACCTTTTACAATAAGGCCTGCAGAGTGATTGCTAATTGAGGATTTATGTGAAGATCTTCATAAAAACAAATATCTCCCCCTTATCATTTTTAAAAACAATATCATAGTCAAAGGATCATTTTTTAGAAAAGTCTTCATCTATAAAAACCTGCACAAAAAGACCACTGGGCATTGTTTTAAACATGCCAGACGCATAGGGGGCAATGTACCGCTAAGCTAAAATCTTTGTCACACAGTCAGAACCCTTTGATCCTAATGATGATGTTGAATGGCAATGTGGCTCCTGGGAGAGTTGCTGTAAAACAGCAACTCTCCCAGGAGAGTTATATTTTTTTCATCCTTTACACCTCAATGTATTGGAGCAGTTGGGCTTGTGAAACACAAGCAAGCAAAAAGCATGTAAACCAGTTGTAATGTTTATGACGTTCCATGTGTGCTTCTATTTTGAAGTCTCGGTACCGAGGTGAAGACAGGAAATGCTGTTGATGCCGAGGTAACATCAGTTGGAAATAAACGACTGGAGATTCCCTTGATTAGCAGTGAATTTGTCCTCTTTATCATTGATTAGACACATGTCTAGTTTTTATAAATCTACATTTTTTCTGGAGTTTTGAGAATTATTTGTTTTTAGAGAAAACGGAGTCTACATGTGGATGAAAGGCCTAACCGGATAAAAATGTCTTCGTTTTCCCAGATATCTGGGATTTCTTAAAGCTGATCAAAGCAATCAAGAAAAACTGAATTAATCTGTTATCAGCCTCGTTTTCTGCTAATGCCTTACCTCACTGGGGCTAAGATACTATTTGTGACAAACAGAGTTATAGTTGGAGTTTTTAATGACAAAGTAAGAACAAATTGTGTTATTGTGTAAGTAAGAAAAGGTGTTTAAAATGCTTGGGCCAGTGACCTGTGAAGATCGAGGTTAGATTGATCATGCGGATCAGACTGCTATTCAGACACTAAAAAGATCCACTGGGCTGATATCTATCAAGATTTAATGTTTTAAAAACCACTAAAATCTTCCACCATTCCATTCTTTCAGTTAAAAAATGAGATGTCAGTATAAAGGTGCTGTCATTTTCCCCTGCTGCATGGAGAATTGGTTAACATGTGTTCTTCCCCCCATCTGTTGCTGCACACTGTTTGAGCTGAAGGAAATAACTTCACCTTTTCCCTATTTATAATAAACCCAATTCAACTTTCTCTTTTAAAAATACCAGTCGCAAAACACACAGAGGATATATGGAATATTCTGTTACTACCAAAATTAGCAGGGAAGGTTTCTACATTTTTCTGCTTTGGTATCAAAATAATAATCAGAAAAGTTCTCTGTTTTTGCCGCAGCTGCAGGCAATACTGCATTTGTGCTAGAAAACAACACGTTAGGATCATTTCATACATTTTTGTCTAAACCTTTATGATTAAACAAAGAAAATGCTATAGTTTTACTCAAGATTATAATTCCGTGAAAATCGAATCCTAGTGTCAAAAGACCGAGTTTTAAATAGTTATTTGAGAAATAATCTATTATGTGTAGAAAATAATTGGCTCATTTAAATTTTGAAACATTCTCAATTTTCAAATGATTCATAGTTCAGGACACCCCTCCACACCTAACAAAATAATTATCCCTGATAATTGTCTGCCACTTGATTGAATATGGTTGAACAAGCAGTCAAGGTTCAAAGAAAACATGTGAAAGAATTTCAGAAAGCCTAGAGAGCTGCTGATGAAGACCACTTTCAAAGACTACATCAGATTACTGTAGTAATCTCTTCACTGCAAAAACAGAACTAAAAATAAGTAACATTTTCTAGAAATTTGTGTATTCGTCCTTGATTTGAGCAGGTAAATAAGATTATCAGCCAATGGATGAAGTATTTTGACCCCTAAAATAAGATCATTGGATATACTGCACTTGAAATAAACTGATGGAGATGAATTATGCCTATTTTTAAGTGCAAAAATCTTATTTCATTGGTAGATAATCTTACCTATCTGCTCAAATAAAGGACAAAAAGAAAATTGACCTACTTTTAGTTCCCTTTTTGCTGTCAATACAGGTGCACCACAAGGTTGCGTTCTGGGACCCTTTTGGTACACGCTATATAAACGGTTGCCTTAGCCCGTCTCACATCACCAGGTACTTCAAACATTCGTATGACAGTGCCATACTTGCTCTGCTGTCGGACCAGAACTCAGTGACAGCCTACAAAAACTCTGTTGTCCACTTTGCCCAGTGCTGCAAAGACAACCATCTTATCCTCAAGCCATCCCACCTGCCTCTTATCATAACATCATGGAGTCGCTCCAGCTCTGTTGTGCTACTTGCACTTTCACCATGCTGCCTCTCAACAATCCTAAAACAAACTTCTACAAAATCACTCATACATAAAGATAATCGGTCTTCCTACTTCCAGGCTGCCAGTCCTTGTTAACACTGCCATCTCTCGCAAAGCCCTGTTGATCAGTCAAAGCTGTCATCATCCTCTACATTCATAAATCTATAATTCATAATCATCCCCTCTAGTCATAAATACAGATACAGATATCCTTCAAAGCATTTCATCTTGGAAAAAGCTTTGTCCCCTTCCTCCATCACAGCTCTCAATGCCCTCAGCAGACACTAACAACATCTGCTGAGGGCATTCGTCTTGGAACTTAGCATAGCAACTGTCTGTCAACGTTTTGTTAAAACACTTGTCATCTCCTCCCCTTTAACTGTATTGTATGTTTATATAAATGTTGGAACACCCTGTGAAGGGAAATTTTCCTCTGAGGACAATAAAGTATGCACCTGAATCGACATCATGGCTGCATGGAAGGAAAAAACTAGATCAACGGGGGATTCTGGAAAACGCCATAAAACCAGATGTATTGTTGAAAATCTAACCTTTGGGTTGTGCCGCATTTTATCAAACGGCTTCATAAATCAATGTTTTAACATCTTCAAAACAAACCCAGCAGTTCAAAGTTTCTCATACTCTGACATAACCTTGTGCCATTATACGATCACAGTATCATCGCTGTAATTCCCTCCAGAAACACACTTCCTCTGCCTTGTCATTATGAACCACACATGAAGTGGAAAGCTGACTCATTCTAATTAGCCACCAGCGTAATTATGTCTTTGCTTATCTCAACACTTCCCTGAACATGCTCCCATCGTCCCTCAGCCTCTTTTTTTTCCTCACAAGCAGAAACTTGGCAAGCAAGCCGGTGTCATGAATTTTTCCCAGTGCTGCTTCTGCTCGTGCAACATTGCCCTTTGGTTCAGACTGTGCTTTGAAAGCACGGAGGCGTTATTAAGGAGGAGGAGATACCGATTAGATGGTGCACTTATACTTGTGGATTTCTTCATCCTGTGGTACGAGAGCAGATCCTTTCAACTCTAAAAAAAAAATGAAAATAAAATCATAGTAATCTAGTTAAAACATTGCATAATCTTCAAAAAACCTTCATAAAACACATTTCATTATTTTCACAGCAATAACGCTATTGCTGCATTTTTGGATTACATCACATACACCGTGTTAAAACCTGGGAGGATTATTGTATCATCTGATATCATCCCAGGGAGTGAAGCATGGGCTTGTACCGCATGACATCATTAGCTTGTCCATTTCCCAACTTCCCATGGCATGATGTTATTATGATGGATTTCCACATTAGTAACAAATGTCATGTAAATAAACTCTCCAAATATATACAGTAAATCCCAGATTATTGTCAGAGCAGACCCTTGGCTTATTTCATGTAACATCCTCCGTTTATTTGACTCGTCTCTGTTTTATGTCTGGCATGCTCAGGCCCGGTCTGGACTTCTGTTTGGCTGTCGAGTCTGGAGACGGGAGACAGCGCTTTCCACTTCGGGGTTAGTCAGCATTATCAGGCTCTCCGTTTCTAGGTTGGTCTCAGATTATGGGGAATTTGGGAGAGTGGTCCAAGATTTAGACAAGTGCATTTTTTGTCAGGAAAGCTGTGTATCCAAGTATCAGCGTTTAATGGGTTTGTCGGTAGAGCATAATAAATTCTTTTGAATTTGTCTGATAGTGAAATAAATGACAAAGAATGCCATGAATATCCTGATGTCATCTGCGAGCCCACCTCTTTTTCTTGCAGCTTTTGTAACTTTGTTTTTCATTAGAAAGGAATGCAGAGGAAATACTTGCAGCTCCTTAAATGGAACGCTCAGCTAAATAACAGGCTGCTCCAGGAAAAAAAAAAAAAGGTTCATCTTAAATAACTCAGTTATCCCTTAGACACAAAACACATAACCTGCAGTTCTTGTTAAAAAAAACCTAATGATCAGGATTTATTTTGTCCAAGTATGAAACTCGATTAAAATCAGTAACATGTAAACAGAGTGCAAATCTTATCAAATCAAATCTGATTTTTTCAGAATAAAACGGTCTAGATTTGTATTTGTTATGGTCAAGTTATTGGTAACTAGTTAATTTGCTTTGAACCTGTTTTGCTCTGTTCTTACATACATTACCGACAGTAAGTATTGGCTTCAGAACCTTTATGTCATGGAAAACTGAGATTTAGAAACGTGTGTTTCTTATCCCAGAATTTGTTATTTTATAATAATGAGATTTACTTTTACTATTTTTGTTTATGTTATTTAATGTTCTGAGGGCCAGAACCTTCACAAAATTGCATGTTTTGTCTGTGTGATTATATCAGTTTCACAAATTATATCAGATCTAACAGTACTACTCCATTAATCAGTGCTGATAAAGTCAAAGCTGTGGCCCCTTCACCCCCATCCTACTCCACAGAAACAAATAGGACCATTACATAACATTGTGTTATTTTTGGGGGGTGATTTTAATTTACTAATGAAGGTTGTACACGAAAGATGTTTACAGATTTTATGTTGAAATAAATAAATAAATAATTAAAGATAAAAAAGTGTAACTTTTGATCACGTTTGCACTTTTGAAACATAAATATAGGAAACAGGGTTGGAAGTGCTATTCAGAAATAATAACAATTTACAGTTACATGCAAATTGTCAAATATGCCCCCAAATGTTTGTGATGTATGTGAAACAGCAATTTCCCTCTGGGATTATTAAAGTATTTCTGATTCTGATGCCAATTAGGAGCTGTAATTTAAGGTCTTCCATCTTATTTTTTTTACGTAGGCATTGACAAGACTGATTCATCTACATTTCAAATGAAATTCAGCTTTATCCTCAAGATCTTAATGTACAGAACCCTTTAATAAGTAAATAAAGTAAAGTAGAATACTATTGGAAAGTTCGTTCATTTAAAAAAAATACTATTCGCTATATGAAAAACGTGATAGAGATTAGTTACACACAGACTGATGTTTTCAAGCCATGACATCTGTCAATTATCATAAGTTTCTGCTTACAGCTAATAAAAACAAGACCTTTAAGAATACTGCATCAGACCAATAAAAAACACTTTAATGTTTAACACCTGCTTAAACATTATTTTCAAAAGGTCCTTTTGAAAACGAGCCTCTTCAGAACAGATACTCTAATTTCCTGGATACGGCTGTGGATACACAACTGCACAAAAACACAAAAAACTCTTGAATCCATGTGGGTTGGTGTGGTAGGGTCCTCTGAGGTTCAGTCACTGGGTGGATTCCTTTACCTATAACATTTCAGGGACACAGATGGGCTTTGAAATTCTTTTTTTTTAACTTCTTGGACAAAATATTGGGCATACGATTTCCCTTAGTAAGGAGCATAAGACAAATTGTAGTGATTTCACCCTAATCCTATGTTATTGTACTGCAGCTGAAGCTGTGAATCAGCTAAACCTCAGGCGTATCACAGAAAGTAGAAACTGAAAGTTATTTTCTTCTGCACTTTCTCTCTCTCTCTCACAGTTCAGGATTGTTCCTCGTCATTAGACTGTGGAGAGGCCCCCCAGTCTGTTACAATAAATCAGGAAAGAAGAGCGTCAGCTGAGTAATAGTTTGTGTTTGTAGGGAACTCATTTATAGATGATTGCTTTATCACGCTCACTGAGTTGGACTTCACTCTCTGCTCTTATAAGGAAGGCTGCTGCTCTTAGCCAAATTGAAGACGGCGACCAGATTAGGTGAAGTCGAAGCGAAACCTTCAAGGGTCATTTTGGTTTGTTGACCTGACCCAAAAGAAAATGCCTTCAAGATGAGATCACTGCGGGAGCCTCCCTCTCAGCGACTGAGTCCCTTCTGTGGCCTGAGGCACAGACCAGGCCCTAAAGTCCACAGGAACTTTATTTGGCCGGCTTACATAAGAACACAGCATTTTAGCCAAGCCCGGCAGCTAGAGGCTGCTAAGCTGTCATCAGGCTATCCCCTGTGATTTACATTTTTTCAGCTTCGCACAATCTTTTAAAGTTCACAAAGGAGAATGTGATTACTGAGGGTTTGATAAGAGGGAAGGACCTGCCCCCAGTGTTAAGGCCCTTATCAGCTGTAGCCGTCATGTTAAGTTAATTCACATGGTCGTAAACGTCTGACAGAGTAACTCGCTGTATCTGCTGTTCCCACAAACCTTCTCTAACTCCCCTCACTTTTCTCAGGTGGGCTGGTTAATCATTACGAAATCCAAAAGGTCTCAGACTGTTCTTTTTCCTGCTTTCACAGGCTTCGCTCATCCAAGCTCTGCATTTCGCAAAAGTCGACACAACCCAACAAACGCCGGGTTTTTTAATATAAGAAATAAGATGAATCAAATTGGGTTGCTTTTTCTCCCCCCAGGTGCAATGTGACGTATGTCCTGCACCATTCAACTGAAAAACAAAGAGAGGTCATTTTAACCCAGTCTGCTTTGCAAAGGTTCTCTGAATTTCTCAGACTGTGAGGACGTCTTTTGTCCTCAGTCCTCTTCAGGTTCCTCTACAC
Source organism: Fundulus heteroclitus (assembly GCF_011125445.2). Classification (NCBI taxonomy): domain Eukaryota; kingdom Metazoa; phylum Chordata; class Actinopteri; order Cyprinodontiformes; family Fundulidae; genus Fundulus; species Fundulus heteroclitus. The sequence continues at coordinate 5,763,146 of NC_046361.1, forward strand.
AGAAACCTGTTGAATTTAGTTCTGGACTCTGACTGGGCCGTTTCCTCTAAGGAGGTCAGTCCTATGTGGGCTGGGGTTCAGGGTAACATTTGGATGTGAGCTTGGACTCTCTGTGACACTGGAAAACCAAATGCCTCTTCATTCTGAGCTTTCAGCAGACACCTGACGGTTTTGGGTCAAAACTGACTAGTAACTTTGGAAGTGCGCGCATTTTCACTCACCTTGATTAAAAACGGGCAGGGTGAGGAAAAGTGATACCAGAGCATGACGCTGCCACCACCATACTTGCACCAAAGATGTGTTGATTTTTTTTTCCATCAAACCATGAAACGTTTTCCTACAAGATCTACAATGTTAGCCAGGCCTGACTGTTTTTGGGAGAAAAAGCTTTTGTCTCATAACACTACTCCTTAGCCAAGATGCATAAAGAAAAAACAGGCATATAAAAAAAAAGCACATATAAAACAAAACTGGTCTTTCCTGCATTTCCTTCAGTTCTTTGGCAGCCTTAATGGCCAGTTTCTTTTTTTTTTGTTTGGTAATTTTATAGAAACATCCGTTTTTTGACCTGCCATTGTTGTCCAACATTTTCTCTTATCATCGATGAACGTCCTCATCGTGTCATGGTGAATAAGATCGTTTTCACAGCCGATAGTCCGGTAGACTCGGTTAGATTGGGGAACGAATTGCAAATTTTCGGCTTGCTTTCACACTGCTCTTTGTCAAACGAGCCAAACCTGTTTGACCAAACTGGTCAACCCCTTGCCTGTGGTGGTGCTGCACCAAAAAACAAGGAAGGAAAGAGGTCGGTCAACAACACAGCGCAACTTCCTTTTCCGTAAAAATGTAAACAAAAATGGGATGGCGGCAGATTTTAATTGCAAAGCTGTCTTTGGCAAGTGTGCCAGACAAGAGTAATTCACCAGTGGGCTCAGCGTGAGCGGAGGACGAGGCAAGGGAACCACAGAGATGGTCATATTTTACACAAGGCGGGTCAGACGCCTCTGTATGAGGCGGCAATGCGTGAGCAGGAGCGCATACAACTTCATCGAACTGATTTCACACTTACACACACGGTATTTACAATATATGAGCTACCACAAGTATTATTGCTCAATTACTATTGTTTTTACCCAGATTGGTAGTCCACTTCTCCATCCTCCGGTCTGCTCAGCATTCAAACGGCTCCACAGTCCAGTTCAACCGAGACGAGACCTAGGTTTTGAGGCGGACCCGAGTTAGCTTCTTTGGTCAGCATCCGACCTCACCTTCAACAATGAACCGAACTTTCTGAGCAAACGAACCAGAGTCCAATTAAAGCGGACCAAACAGGAGTGGTGGGAATGCACCCCTAATATTGTTGTGGAACCTTTTGAATTCTTCTAATGTACATTGAGATTGTAAACTCACAACATATCCTGACAATCCAACCAGGGTAGCCAAACTCTAGCAGGTGTGAACTCAAAAAGACTGGATGCTAAAATAGGACACATAACTATTTGTCTCACCTCAAACTGCTGAATTGTGCAGGATAAATGTAACCCTATATGTGCTAAATCTTTTTTCTACATGATGAAAAATCTTGCATTTTTACAGAGGTGTGTATACTTTTGAGAGGGACTGTGTGTGGTAGTCTCATTCAGCTTTACCTGTAGTCATTAACCTCCCTCCATCTTCATTGGTCAGGCTTGTTTCCAAACGTCATATTGCATTTTGCAATTGACCAACCCCATGCCGAGTGAAAGATAAAGGCTGGTCTCCCAGCAGCAGTGAGCACTGAAAAATCCTTTTTTGGTCATATCAAAGGAAACTGAGGCCAAATAAGCAAATCACGAGGAAGAGCCGTGTAGACTGAGCTCTGCTGCAGCCTGACCTGGCGCTGGAAAACTCTTAGGCATCCAGTAGCCATCTGAGATGGGCTGTTTGGAGGATAAAGATCAAGGAACGAGTTTATAGCCCCGTGATTAAGTGAGGATTTATAAAACAGGGGTTTTCATTTTTTCTGAGCCATGACATCAACAATTTCATTTGTTGTCTCTCGTCTTACGTAATGTCTTTGGCAAGCAGATATGGCCAGAGTTTCTGTGGTTTTCAGTGTAGCTGCGCAAACACCAGGGGGAGAGAGGTGAACATATCTTGAATCAATAAATAGCTGCACGAACCAACTTCTTTTTAAGCTCTCTGTCATCACCTCTTTGCAAAAGTGCCGCCCAGTAGCACTTGCTGAAATCCTGCAGCACATCCTGTGTAGCACTTACCAGAGGAAAGAAACAAACTGACCTCCTTCCTGCCTGTAAATGCGCTCTAAAAGTGGCTCCCTTGAATACAACACTTCCACCTGAGAGGACGTGCCGAAGAATAGGGAAAAGGGCAAGAGTCTTCTCTGAAAAATATAACATCTTTGCGCGTGCAATTACTGAATCCCCACCGCAAATCAGGTTTAGAGCTAAAACCATCCATCCAGCATCTGTTTCAGTGAACAAGAGTAAATAAAGAACCATAAATAGCGTGTTCTTTAAACTCTTCGTGAGAAGCCTTTAGTACTTCAGCAGTCTTTGGCTGTCACGACCTCCTGCATATTTGACTCATAGCCAGACACCAGCCTCTGAAAGCATTTCTTGTGAATTTTAGCCCACCACTCATGGGCAAAGGCCTCTGTTTTAACTTTTATGTGCTGCAGCCAACCTTATGAAATCCTACCAGAGATTTTCAACAGAGTTCAAGTCAGGCAAACTACCTGAAACCAAGTCTTGGTGGACTTTGAGGTGGGATCGTTGTCTTGTTTGATTGCCCCATGACATTCAAGTGTCAGCTTTCTCGAAGACGGCGCAAGAGTTTCTCCCGATGTTTCCTGATACTTGCTCTCAGCACACTGAAGGGGTTCACAGTGACACCACCGTACTTCATGGTACTTTTTTCAACAAGTGCTCCATTCTTCCTTCTCTGAGCACATGGCTACCACCATTAAGTCTTTCTATACGCCTTTTACTTTCAGCCAAGGGTGTTTGGCCAACCTGCCCCTTCACCAACAGTGGCAGCTGTTTATAGCTTCCGCTCTGCCACAGCCAGGTGGCGTAGCCTCTGTTCCTTCACTCTAAACGTGTCAGCTACAGATCCAGCTGGATCTCTTGGAACTTTGAGGACATTTGCCATCTTTCTCCTTCTTTTTGCAGTACTCTCCTCTTGGAACTTTTGGGAATGTTTTCTTGACTAACTCATACTCTGTCTCAAGCACAGGTGATGAAACTAATAAAGCTTTTGATTGGTCGCATCAAGTGTGCCTGAGGCCATATCTGATTGGTGAACATGCTTTTATGAAAAGCTCTGTTAGGGGGTTAAATACTTTTGAGACTGCAGCAGTTTCTGCAGATGAGATTTATTGTTCCTTCCATCCATCTGTCCGTCCATCCGTCCATGCATTGTCTTCCGCATATCCAAGATTGCGGGGAAACAGGTCCAGGAGGAAAACCTGGACAATCCTCTCCTTAGTGACCTCCTCCAGCTCATTCTGGGGGATCCCCAGGTGTTTTTAGACCAGACAAGATATTTAGTCCCTCCAGCAAGTTCTGGGCCTTTCCCTGGGTCTCCTCCCAGTGTCCGGTAAGGTAAGGCAGGTAAGGCATCCAGGGGGCATCCAGATGTCAGAACCACCTCAACTGGCTCCTGTTGAATTTGTATTGCTTTTAACTCTTTAAACTATTCTTGTGTGATTTGTTGCTTGCAAACATTTGATAAAGTGGTAAATTTTGCTACTAAACCAAATTTGCTATGAGGGTTGGAGGTGCAACTGTATTTCGGTTGACATGACTTGTGCTCATTGCACATTTTTTGATTAGAAGCCTCCAGGCATTAGAGAAGTGAGTGATTACGAAGGTGAGAGTTAGGAAGCTTTCCTGCATGACTGGAGTGAACAGCACTGTGACGGTTTTGTCCCAGCCTGCTAAGGTTCAGAGTACGAGAAAGGTCTTGACTGAACAACAGACACTGGTGCCTGCGTGGCTGCCGTAGGTGAGTTTCATTTGAACAGAAAACATCCTATTAAATGATGATAATTTTTGTGTTGCTTTCCTCTTTAGAGGGGAGAGTGATGCTCTGCACTGTGGCCCCTAGTTTTTCATACGGTACTTTTTATGGACATTGTATGATTCTGTCGCTGTAGTCTTTGGACAGACCTGAATTTCCACCCCGAGGGCTACTTCAAACACAACAGTGGTATTGCCAATGTCAAAAGCTTACCACTTCACACACCAGTGTAGTGTTGAGGCTGCTGGATGCAGTTTCGCTGCTGTAGATACACACTTGCCCCCCATGTCAGTGCCCTAGATACTAAAGGTCACAGGGAACAGTGACAGCACACATGTGACAGAGAGGAGGGAAGAAAATGTGGATTTAAGTTTTGCAGTTTATACCTACTCATATTATCACCAACACACACACACACACACACACACACACACACACACACACACACACACACACACACAAGGATCCGGATCATGATTGAAACCTAAACCGTGGAAAACAACCATGTGAACGTTCATCTCCTCATGTGAGTGTAAATGCATCCCATCATTCTGCCACTGCTACCAACATTTAGTGTCTCTACCAATAAAGCTGTACAATAAGCTCTTTATTGCTGCTTGAGTAAAGTTTGTGTCAAGTTTCTGCGGCGCCCCTGTTACCCACTATGCTGCTTTTTACTGTTGTCTTCCAGTTTTCTCACTGATCACCATCCCACAGCATCACAACAACAACTTAAACTGTCCTATTTAGTGTTACAGCTGACGTTTTAACACACTATCTGACAGCTTCTTTTTATATTGTCACCAGGCAAAGGAAGTCTAAGGGAGAGAATCTCCTCTATTCTGAGTGAAATGCAAATGTACTGGCAAATACACAGCGAGGTTTTCTCATTGTGAACACTGCTTATTTTTTCCTTTAGCGTCTTTATTTTGCCTCCACACAGACGCTCGAAACCTTGAAAGAGAGTCTAAGTAATGATGTCTCTCAAGTCCCCGGTTGCTTTATTTTTTTTTATCTGAGAATGAACAAGAAAAGAACAAGGTTGGAGAAGAGGATGAAAAAAAAAAAGCTATGAAAGGAAGGTAGAGAGATTTGTGCCAGCCCTGAAGTCTTTCACTGAGAACAAAAAACAGTGAGTTATGGGAAGGGGAGGATCTTAATTTTCTTTCTGAAAGGATCAGAAAATACAGACAGAAATAAAGGGTGTGCTGACATACAGTATGTATTGGTTTGCTTTTAATACGTCAGAACAAGCAACTTTTAGAGTTAAACCAACTGACCTTACATGCATGTTTTTCAGCTGTGGGGGAAAAAAGCCGGAAAATCCTGGGAGAGCCTATAGACGCCGACCTAGGAACTTCCTGTTGTGGTGCAGCCACACATACTGATACAGGAGCACACAGAGGGGATAAAAAGTGTTTTTTAGTTGTAACTGTCGAAGCAGTTCACTACGTCTTCTAAATCCTCCTCAGTTGCCCAGCATTTACCATCCATGTTCTGCGTGAACACAATCAACAACACCCGTAGAGGGGCTTCTGGACATACTTCTAGAGGCCTTCACCCACTGGCCACTGAATCAGGTCCACCTGTTAGATTCCTTTTAACGCGAGACGTGAATCAGCCACTCCCATGGCAGCAACTCAGTGCATTTAGGCATCTAGATGTGATAAAGACGACTTGCTGAGGTTCAAACCGAGCAACAGGATAGGGTAGAATAAGGGATCGAAGGGATTTTGGGGTTGTTTGTGTTAGATAGCCTGCCATGAGTGTTTTAAAAGTTGCTAATCTACCAGGACTTTCACGCATGATAATCTCTTAGGGTTACAGGGAATGTCTCTGGAAAAGGGTTCCGATAGGTCGTGTCAAAAAACACCTTGCTGATATCAGCGGTCAGAGGAGAATGGGCAGATGGGTTCCAATTGATAGAAAGGCCAGAGTGGTTCAAAATCCCCTCATTACAACCGAGGTATGTGGAATTGCACCTCATAAGCAGATGGGCTCCAGCAGTGGAGGACCTCACCAGGTGTCACTAGCACTGAGATCTGAGAAAACCATGCACAAGAAAACACATTGTAACTGCCTGCCAGTGTATATATATTTACAAAGAACTGAACAAGGTTTGTACATTATATTTCATGTAAAAGGTGACTTTAAAGTGCATTCAAGAAAACAAATGGTACCTCTTTCTGTCTCTATCTGCCATATTTCATGTTTTTTTTTCAGGTATCATCACGGAGAACCTAGGTTGATCAGGCCATTTGCCTTCCCATCCTGACTCCCTCTCTCTGACCAATAATCACAAGAAGTCCTGACCTACAAGCAAAGAGAGTTACAAACAGCGGCAATGTCTGATGTGGGCAACATGGCTAACTGCCCAGAGCGGTATCTCATCAGGGGGGGTCTAGCATAGCAGCTCAGAAAAGGTTATCTGTCGGCTGTGCCCTGAACTATTTTCTATTGCTGATACATTTATAAGTCTATTGGGAAGGATGCGTTCTGACCAATGTAGGTTAGAAAATAGGGCTGTACTCTGCAGCTAATGGCGCATCTCATCTGCATCTGCCCGTTCTACATCACGGGGCTATTTTACAGGTTCTGGGATGCACTCGATAAGTTCAAAATTGAAACTATTTCGACACTGAACAGAGCTTGTCAAAAGACGGTCAGCGTCAAAAGAGAAGTGTTTGTTTAATTTGTGAAAACATAAAAAAGCTAAACAATCTTTGCATTGAGACCACCTTAGATTGAGACCAGAACAAGAAGCTGTAATTTAAGAAATGGTCTAACTTGGAAAAACTTTTCCACCTTTTGTTTTTTCACCTTTCCACCCTTTGTGAAAGAACAAACAAACTAATCTATTGTGGTCGGGCCCTGACAGAACGGATAGTCTCACTCATGGTGTCATTCATGGAGGAACCATCTGGTCACGAATTTAACCCAAAAATCCAGGGTTGCAGCTTGCTTCATTGTTGAGATGAAGTAAGCTGCAAGATCGGATTTATCCCACTGATGTGCTGAAATTATGTTGCTTCATGTAAACTTTGACTGTAAAGATAAACATTTTTGGTACAATTAAAGTAGTGTGTACATCGTTTAGAAATGTGTGTGTGTATACATATATATATATATATATATATATATATATATATATATATATATATATATATATATATATATAAAGAAGCTGGAAAATTTACTTTTTTTTTGTTTCCTTCCACAGACTTTTAAAAGAAAATGTTTGTATCTCACCTACTAAGGCACGGGCTAAAGGAATTAACATGTGGGGGGGCCGCTAAATATTAACCAGAGATTGATTTTCTGTCGTAAATCAGGCTGGTTCACAACTTACCACCAGAGATGCGGTTCAGTTCTCTTTTGCTCCTCATTCTCACTCTATACCTTAATTGCACTGACTTGGATTTCACATCGGGAAACCAGCCAAAGCTTTGTCAGGATTATGTTACACGGGCCTTTTCATATGAGTATAAAGAACAGAGGATTAAATGATGGCGACGTCCTGGTATGTGCCTTTGAACTGTGTGAATATGACTGCATGTCACTCTTACCGGGAGATGCTGTAATGGAAGTTTCAGTGGAACCTTTTGAACACAGACCCTCCTTTCCTGTGATGGAATTCCTCTCAACAAAAATAACATTCCCAAACAATCCCTATAATTAGAGCTCCCCTCCTCTCAAACAGCAGAGAGCACTAAGTGGATTATGGATTTGGAAAAGATAATTAATGGGGAAGCAAAGTCCCCTCTGAGACAAATAATCATAACTTGTAATTTCTTCAGGAAAACTCTTCTTTTTTTCGTTTTCTTTTTTTATCATTGTAGTATTGATCAAAGGTAATTTTTGTTATATGGGTGGAAAAAATCCTATAAAATATTACGCTCACCACAAACACTTTTTCCCCCAAAAAGTGTCAACACCGTGTGAATTATGAGCAATACACCCGAGTACAAAGCGAGTTTTGGATATGTTTGTTTTTCTTAGAAAGCAGCTTAACTGGTTTATAGAGGCCATACATTTATTTATAAGTGGCCATAAATTGTGTAATCTTTCCTGGAGTTGATAGATATGCTCATCAAGCTGTATTCTTGGCTGTTACATCTCAGATGATGATGATTAATGACATACTTTAAGCTATTATGTTTAATTACCAAAGATAAAACGGTTGACTATATATATTCAACTTTTTTATTGCATCGGGGGGCAGATTACAGCTTTCAGCTGGAACATGACCAAAGTTCAGCAGCTTTAGTTAATCATTACTTATTTCCGGGGCCATTTTTTATACTTAGAACCTCAGAGTTGTACGATAGCAGGTTTTAGGGAAAAACATTTGTGACTCATCCTCAAAACAAAAAAATAAGGAACCCCTGAAAAAGGAATTTCAATTATTTTATAAGGTCTTATCTCTAATGTAATGATCAAACTTATTATTTTTCTTTACTTACTTTACTTTACTTTCAGTCTCATAGGGTATATAAAAAACAGGAATCTGACAAATTTTCTTTTGCATGTGTGATAACTATTAGTGCCACACACCAAAAATGTGACATTTAAGGAAGAGTTGCGAGGAGAAGCCATTGTTGAAGGAAACCAATAGAAGTCCCATTTTGAAGTTCAGCTGGTTCAACACGGCAGGTTCAAACACGGCGACGGCTGCATCATCCTGTGGGGATGCTTTTATTAGCAGAGGCAAGGAAGCTGTCCGGCTTTGATGGGAAGCTGGACGGAGCTAAAGGTGGTGGACACCTCCTGGGGGGTGGCTGTAGCCTCACCTCCAGGCGTCAGTGTTGTGCTGTACACTCTGCTGCTGTTAAGCTTTACTGCGACATTAGCGCTTTAAAGAAATCTGCTGGAAAAGGATAAAAAAAGAAGTAAATAAATCATTATAAATAAAAACATAAAGCAAAACAAAAAAACACAAATAATGCTATATGCAAGAACATCTTAAATACTCTTTAAGGATAAAATAACCCACTGAGATTAATATCTGGGTCACCAGGCCCAGCTTCTTTCTGTCTGCCGGGTATAGGGGGAGGGGGGGGGGGTCCTGCTCACGTCACATTTCAGGCCTTTTTTGCTCTGATCGGCCAACTTTTCAGCAGGGACAGAAAAAAAAAAAGATGGGTGGGTGCAACCGAGCAGAGCCAGGCCAAATGGATGTGTTGTAAAAGAGGCTTACAGGAAATCCTGAAAGAAAACCTCTGTGAGGCTCAGGAGCTTCTCTTCCAGTGGGACAACAACCCTAAAAATCCAGCCAGAGCTACAATAAAGGACAATTAGTACAAAACACTTTTTAGATTTTTAAAAGAAATTGAAAGTGATGTATTGCTTAGCAAATGTACATCATTTATGTGTTGGTCTATCACATAACATCCCATTGACATTGGCTGAAGTTTGTGGCAACAACGTGAAAAAAAGTGAGAAGGTTTAATTAAGGCTGAATACCTTTGCCAGGCTCTGTGGATTAGACGTCTTGAAATCCCATTTAGCTGTTTTTGAAGATTTAGTAAATTGTTTTTTTTTTTTTCAACAATAGGGAGTGTAACTGTTCATATTTAATCTTGGTAACAGATGAACACTCGCAGAAGTCTTTTTTCTGGTTAAAGCTTTTTAGTTAAATGTGAAAAGGGGAAAAAAAATGATCTTAATGAGCACACTTAGTTTAATATGTTTCAGCTGAGAACAGAGCAGCAGTGTCTCACTTGCACTTTCAGTCTTTTACCCTCTGTTCTGGAATGTGAGCGGTTTACTCATTTATGGAATGTCAAGGTTATCGAAACGGCTTTGGATAGCAAGATTAAGGCCTCTGAAGGGAGAAACAATGGACTCTGGAGGCTTTTAACTTGATGAACTCCGCTGTGGAGGCTCTGTCCTCAGGAGTCGGTCGAGGCGGGATAAAAAGCGCGCCGGAGCGAGCCTCACCGCGGTATTTTTAGCAGAGCAAAGGCGGCAATCATTTTACTCCTCTGGGTGTGTGGCGAGCAGCTTTTTCTGGTCACCGAGTCCTTTCGGTTAGTTTCCACAGAAACCAGACGAATGAGTCAACTCAACAAGTTCAGCCAATGCAGCCTTTCAGTTTGGGAAGCGAGCCCTGGATTTCCAGCTCGCTCCCCACGCAGCAGCTCTGGAAAAAATAAAAATAAAAAAAAAAAGTTGGGAGAGCAAACAGTGGCTGGGTGATGGCTGCGTTCCCAGCTCTGGTCTTACTTAATATGCCCTCTGTTCCTCCTCCTCCTCATTCACCTCTTCTGCTCTCTCTTCTCCCACACAGTTTCCCCCCTCTTTTCATATGTCCATCCTATTCAGTTTTACTCTCACCCCCTCCTCTCTCTGTCAACTTTTTGCCCTCTCGGTCCCTTGCACCTTTGGTCCCCCCCCTGGAGTCATTTCCCATCCACGACATCAAACACATCTTCTTAACGGAGGAACTGCAGAAAGGAAAACATGAAGGCGTTTGTTCCCAGACTGAACAGATTTCAGAATTGATTGATCTATCTCTATGCAACGCTGTCGTTTTACTGCGGGAATCCCAGTTTTTGTAAATCATTAACTCACTGCGCGGCGATGGATCGCAGAGTTTCATTTGGACCACTTCCCGTGTCCTGTCTGTTATTCAGTGTGTTTCCAGCATGAAGTGTTTGTTCTGGCAATTAGGGCCAAAATCTCCCACCGCTTTCATCAGTTCATCCTCTCATGGCTCTCTCCGTCTCCTTACTTTACTCCTACATACACAACCAAAGCTGTGGAAGAGGAATTGGCTCCTTATAGACTGTAAAACAAATATAACCTACAAAAATAACCTACAACACATTGTTTTAAATTAGGATTTGCATTTATAAAGATAAAAAAGGCTATCCAAAGAACCTGTAAAAAAATGTCCCATTGTTAATTCACAAATTGAATTCAATCAGCAACATTTTTTTTAGTTCAATTTAACCAGCTGAACTCAGCCCTGATCCCTGACCTGTAAAAGCAGCAAATTGCTTCAGTAGAGTCATAACTAAGACCTCAAAAAGCAACACATCATCAAATTCACTGACATCCCTCAGTCTGTTGAGGCCTGAGAGATAAATTTGGACCGTGGAAATCCAATGAATCATCCTGAGAGCTATTATTCACAAATGAAGAAACAAAGTTGGGGTAAATGTCATGTAAAATGTGAGTGGCCGGCCGATCCAAAATTATTCCAAGAGCACATCTACGACTCATCCAGGAGGTTTCAGAAGCGTTTTCAGACCTCATTTGACCAAGTTGAGTTTATGATTTAATACTACTACTACTAATACTAATACTACTACTACTACTGCTGCTGCTACTGATAATAATAATAATAATAATAATAATAATAATAATAATAATAATAATAATAATAATAATAATAATAATAATAGTAATAAAGGGTTCTAATGCACTTTTCATTTGACTACAAATCTCACAGTGCTGCAGGATCAGACAAATCAAATAACTCAAAAAATCCTTAGTTAAAACAGTTTTGTCAATATGCTTTTCTAAAAGCATAATTTCAGCACATTTCAGTCCCCCCTGTCTGTGGGGCCCTGAAATGGTCCCGAGGAGCATTCCACAGGTGTGGAGCGGCGGCTTCAAAGGCCCTGCTGGCCATCGTGTTGAGCTGTGTCCTGGGAGGGAGCAGACGGTGCTGTTGGCCTGACTGAGTCCCGACTGATGAAAACATCTCTGTGGCCCCCAAATAATCAGGTCAAAACATTCTGAAACATATTGGGAAAATAGCATCACAGCCAAAGTCAAGCATGGGGTGGTAGTACGATGATTGGAGGCTGACTGACTACTTCAGGAGCTGGCCCATCCGTGTGTGGCTCAACATAAACAAAATGAAGCTTTTTGAGTGGCCTAGTCAAAGTATGGATGCAAATCCAGCTGCGGTGTTGTGACTTGACTTCAGACATGCTTACAGCCTTTTTGAAAATACCTTAGTGAGGTAGCCAAATAAAAAATGTTTTAAAAAATCAGTGAAGATCAGCAGGACAGATCTTCTTGACAGAGATGTAAGAGGTAGATCGCAGGTTATCGCATGTTCTTCATTGCAGTTGTTCCAGCCAAGGGTGACACAACCAATTATTAAGTTCAGGGGGTCTGCATTTTTCACCTAGGACCAGGCCCCATGTGACACCGTAGCAAAAACAGAAGACATCGTTGAAGAGGGCAAATAGTTTTGCCAGCACTGCACAGTCTCCTTTCTACACCTCGTTATTGCCTCTGTTTCGACCTCACCGGGAAGAGGTCGAGCCAACTGGGAGCACCGGAGGACTGACTGAGTCTGGACACACCCCGCAGATGGGCTAAGCAGAGGGAATCACAGAGGACATTTGTTTGTGTGTGTGAAAGTGTCAGATGATTCATTGGTTTGGATGTAATAAGTTGTTTTATTGCGAAACGGACGTGAAACAGTCGACTCTTCATTTTTATCTCGGGCCGCTGACCCGTTAAGACCAACTCGTGTGTGGTTCGGGGGGGAAAGTTCTGGCTGATTTCTTAAACAGTTTACATCAACTCTGGACATGCGGCGATAACAACCGGCAGGCTGTTCTCGTTAACGTGAATGAAACGGTTTCCGTGAAGGACAGCTTGTGAACGCCGCAGTCAAGCTGATGCAATCTGAGTGCAACAAAGACATGTGGAGTTGATCTTCGTCTCTGACCTCTTTGTGTGTGTTTGCACCGTTTATCAGCGTCGCCCCTCTTAAAGATTATCAGTTTAAATCAGTTTGAAACATTTTTCTCTGAGGGGGAGGCCTGCAGGGGGGGGGGGGGGGGGGGGGGGGGGGTTATCATCTCATTCCTCAACTAGTTACATATTCACTGTTATTGTTACTTGGAGGATAGGTCCAGCCTTTCTCAGGTCTTTACATAATCAGTGAAAGGTGCTGCAATAAGGTCTGGCGTTTACATAAAACTGGTGCAAGGTCTTAGAAGAGTAATCGTGCTTTTTGAACATTTTCACATGTCTGCACGTTAAAACCACAAACCTTTTTTTATTGGGATTTTGTGTGATGGACCAAGGCAAAGTAAGGCCTGCTTTGCAACAATTTCTTTGGAGTAGAAATCTGATGGCGTGCATCTCTGTTTCCCTTCTTTGATTAGGCAGCTGACAGAATCATCTTTTAGCTGCAGCTGCAGCGTCAAGTCTCCTGGAGAATGCCTCTAGAACTTTTGCAAATGAACCTTTTGCCTATTTTTGTTTGCAAACTAGGTCAAGATCAGCCTGATTGGATGGAGAGTACTCGTGAATGGGACCTTTCCATAGTTTTCCGATAAACTTAATACACTAAGGGGAAGAAACAACCGTGGAATCATAATGACCTCTTGATTCTTCAGACCTAAGGCAGACCCACCCTCCCTGATGTACACAAAGGCATAAGCTCCTTTGAGGCCCGCAGAGGGGTACCAGGCGTGCACATCCATGCTTTGTTTTTGGCCTCCTGCCCCTAACAGGCCCTTCATCTCTCCTGTGTAAAATTCCTTTCCTCTTCTCAGTTCTGCAAGAACAGCTTCTTACAGAGAGGCTGTAGCATAAAGCGTATGGAATCATGTGATAACGGAGCCCACAAAAAAGCCCTTCGCGTAATCAGGAGAGACAGCTTTACTGGAATAGAGACACTTGGTGGGGCTTCCTCAGAGAGCCCCTGTAGCATCTATGCATCCACATACACTTTACCCAGCAGCCCCGCTGAAATAAAGGAGGGAACTTTAACTTGCTGTCAGCTGTATTTGGGAATCAAAAGTCTCGGGAAGTCACTCAGAGGAAGATTTCTGGAAAGCTGCAATTTTGTTTGTTTAAAATCATTAGTGGTGATTAACGGTAAACTGACTGCTGCAGTTTGTAAGTGTAATTATCATTTATCCAAAGATCCAAGATTTCAGGCCAATAACCAGAGCACATTTCTAACAGTAAACACACCTAATCTACAATTATTCATGCTATGACTCAGCTGAGGACGAGAGGGGGTTATTTTGTTTTGAACGGGTCACAAGGCCTGGACACAGTGATACGAGCATAAATAAACAGAAAGCGATAGACAGGACCTCACTGACCGACGCTGTGGACATGGCCTGGGAATAAAGGCTTTTGACTGATGATCGGAACCGCCGCTCAGAATGGGAATTTCTCAGAAGTAGAAAGAATTTCCTGAAGTCACTTTAGACTTTAGATGTGTAGCAGGAAAAGGGAAAGGCCTCAAAAACCTGTCAGTGTGTATGTACGTTCCTTTTCGCATCCTCACCCTTGTTTTGCTTCGCTTTTGTTTTTAGAACCCTTTAAAACACAATTCTGAGTTTGTGTTTGTCTGTTTAAGTAGAAAGCTTCTTTAGATTCAGCTACGGTTGATAAACTAAAATCTTTTTTTTCCCCCCTTTGATTTATCTGAATTTTGACCATAGGCAAGTTGTAAAGTAAATTCTGCAAACAACACATGTTCAAGGACCGTATACTGTATGTCTTGTGTTCCTCATGTCTGTCATGCTTAAATGTTTCAGATGATCAAATACATTTTAAGATCAGTATTAAAATAATTTCAACCTGACCTATGCAAATACAAACTTTCATCCCTTGATAAGTCACAAATAAAATGTGAATAACCACGACCTATGTGTGTTTCATAAGCCACTCCCAGTCCTGATCACTGCCTGAAGGCCGCTTTGATGGAGAGCCATTATCAAAAAATAGAGAAGACTGGTGTATCTTCACAGAAGTGGCCTATTAAAATTACTTCAACAGATCATCAACTATCCATCCAGGAGTCCAGGAAATAATCCAGAACAACATCTGGAGTACTGCAGACCTGAATCGCCCTCATTAAAGAAAAGGGTTTCTGGGGCTAACGCCAATGCTGAGCTAAGTCTGGCTGTTCATATTGCACAATAGTTCATTATGTAGCCTGTTATAGTTTTTGGGTGGTCCAAAATTAAAATCAAATGGCTATTTAAAGTGAAGCCACACTTGTGAAGGCACCTCACAAGTGCCCCCCCCCCCTAAAAAAGCAAAAAAATCACCAAGATCATGTGCCTAGCATTACAGAACCACATCATATGTACTTCTGTCATCAAGGCATAAGTATTGGAAACAACCAGTGTCATCCTGCACCATCTCTCAACAACTGGCATCAGTGTTCCAGAACAATAGGAATGCTACCTGGAACAGTGCAAATCAAATACAGCTGCACTTGTTGAAACGTTGTGTGTCTGTGATTGCCATGTGTGATTGTGCTAAATGTCCAACTCTGTGTTAACTGCCTGAGAGAACACTGTCGCATATGTGCTACAGTGCCTGTTCTAGATATGCCAGCTCTTTGCAAAGCAATCATTTACATAGTCCTCACTAGTCTGCGTCCAGTCCAAATTACAGTCAAATTGGATGATTTTTTTCTAAGGTCTTATGATTTGTCAGTGAAGGTATAATAAAGAAGTGAGAGCTTTTAGATTTCTAGTACTTGGGGGGAAAATGGCATGTGGTCAATTAGGGAATATAGATGTGCAGATAAGCACAGAAGGACCACAAAAACTTTTTTACTAGGGATAGATCCATCTTTTTTCCGTAAATGTATGTATGTTTACGTCCAGGTGTTGTAATTCCTCAATTGACCTGAAAGGAACGACTCTGCAGTTCACACATTACTTTACCCATGCATCCTGCCTGTCTGATCATTTTTATTTTCACAGTTGCGAACATTAGCTAACCGCACAATCTTTGGCTATATATTTTTTTTCTCCAAAGTTTACCATGAAACTCTGTTCCTCTGATATGAAATCCTTCTAATTGCTTTAAAGCTTTTAATGCTCTTCAGGCACAACAAAAATAAAGATAAAGGTAAAAATAAAGAAAATCACACAAATCATTTGCGATTTTTATTTTAGGGTTCTATTTCTTATTACATTGTTGTTACATTTCTTCTTCCTTGGATTTAACATCCTTGCTTTCTGCCACCAGTTTCCCGTCCACCAAGGTCTGAGTGACGGTCACCACTTTAGTCTCCACCTTCTTCTTATTATCAATGGCATCCTCCAGTCTGTTAGATTGAAAAACAAGAGAAAAAGAATGGTTAGCCGCAGTTTATATACCGGAACATAACGCTTTGATAATTTAAGGTAAATTAAGCCATGTTAAGATTCAGCAGCTGAAATGTTGTGCTGACACAGAAGAGTCCCTTTTGCTTTCCCCCTCGACTGTACTCAGTCAATCTTTGCATGAAGCTTATTTAAATCAGATATGCAAAATCATGCCGGGGATGAACAAAGTGCATGTATTGTGAGTTCGTTCACTCAAAGCTTTCATCACTCGCGCCTGCATCCCCCTCACTGCGCATTGTGTTTCGTCATACTCACCTCAAGTCTGATCCTCCGTCCAGCAGCCTCCTGTACTCGGCGATCTCAGCCTCCAGCTTCACCTTGATGTTCAGCAGGTTGTCGTACTCTCTTGAGTTTTGCTGGATGTTGGAGCGGATCTGAGTTAGCTGTTCCTGCAGCCTCAGGATGTGGACGTTGTACTTCTCCAACTCCATGTTGTACCGCATCTCGATGTCACGCAGGGAGGCCTCCAGGGCTTCTTTCTGTCAAAAGGTGCAAGGTTGGGTTGCCACAGGTTAGATTACAAAATAGAACCTGTCAAAGTATTTTCATCACAGTTAGCTTAGCATACAATTGTACGACTGGGTAACAAAGCAATATTTTGGGCTCCTAAAATCTTTTTGGTTATAGCTATAACACCACAAGCTCTCATCTACTTCTCACTTTCTGATCCGATAAGTGTTAAGTTCTAGGTTTAGACAATAATTTATTTGGACAGTTCTAATTGTCTGTCATTCACCTCCACAATGTTAAAAGGAGCCCATGCTATGCTAATATTGCAGGTCTTATACATACCTCTCAACTTTTGACGACTGTTGAGAGTGAGATTGTTGACGGGGGGGGGGGGGGGGGCTTGGGGGGCTGGGGTGCTGTTGGTCGATTTTTGACGGGGGGGGGGGGGGGGTGCTGTTGGTCGATTGTTGACGGGGGGTGCTGTTGGTCGAGTGTAGACGGTCCAACGAGGGGGGGGCTATTTTTCGATGCAACAATGTAAAACGGGGGGGGGGGGGGGGGGGGGGGGGCTGTTGTTCCATTCAAGACGGTCACTATTTTAGACGGACTTTCCTTTCATGTTACAGTTTGTAATAACACTTTACGACTTACCATTTAATTCGCACACAACACGGACCGTACAACTGTTTCACTTTGGATGAGGGAAACTTGTTTGCGCGGCGGCGGTCCTTGCAGCTGTGTTACCGCTACTACTGGACGTGCGGAAACCATTGTACCGCAATTTGGTTCCGCCGTGACGCTAAGCGTCCGTACGCGTGCGTTTCAAGAGTGAGATTTTCATTGTAAGATTGAGATTTTCAAAGTAATGCGTGTGAGCGTGTGCAATTGATGAAATGCGTGTGTCACACGGTCAATGCGTGAGAGTTGAGAGCTATGCTTATATAATGATTTTATATTAAGTAGTTTGAAATTCTCAAATGTTATGTGAAAGCCCAACCCATTCTGACATTAGAGGTTCCAAAAAATATTAAAAAGATTGTTACCAGACTAAGTGCAGACTGAAGTTCAATTTCCAAGGCTTGTTGTCTCCTCCTAGTTTCAGTCACCACAGTTGTGGCCTCCTTCAGAGCTGTCGAGCTCTCGGTTACCTGGACCTGCACCTCTGTGATCTTGATAAAAAATAAAATACACGTAGGGCCTGAGAGTAATACTTAAAAAATACAGAGTGCATTATCTCCAAATCTGTCATCGATGTTTCTGAACTGAATTCTGTGATACCTGAGATTCATGCCACGCTTTGAGTTCCGCCTGGTTCTTAAGTGCTATCCTCTCATACTTCTCCCTCATTTCCTCCATGATCCTGGCCAGGTCCTGGCCTTTGGGAGCATCGACATCCACATGGACGCCAGCCTGCGCAATCTGGGCACGCAATTCAGCGACATCCTGTTGGGGAGGAAATAGTCAGGGAGTGATTTCCTGAAAGGTTAGACAGGTTATCCTACGCAAAGGACTTAAGAAACAAACAAACACTTTGCCAAGGATGTTGGTTCTCTTGCACCAGAATGATGGAACTAAACTGGGGTTCTCCTTGACCATCACGATACTCATGAAAGTACTCATACCGCCTCATGATTCTTCTTCAGGGTTATTAGTTCTTCCTTCAGAGACTCGATGTCCCCTTCCAGGTGCAGACGAATGACATTAGTGTCATCCAGAAGTTTCTTTAGTCTGCCGACATCAGCCTCAACAGACTGCCGCATAGACAGTTCATATTCCAGCCTGTAGACACATTTTTTTTTTAACTCCAGACAAGCTTGTGATGAATGGAATAAACTTTACCATTTTGAGATATACACCAAATACTCACTTGACTTTGAAGTCGTCTGTGGCCAGTCGTGCATTGTCAACAGCAATTGAAAGTTGGGCATTGCCTTTCATCATGTCAAGGATCTGACAGAAACAAGGGAGATTAAGATAATTTAATTTGTAGTGAAATTGTTTCCTGTTTGAGTAAATGTTTAGGTACCTTATATTATCAAGGACTTTAGAAAGCTTTTGTGACAAGGTTCAGCTGATTTTTTGCAGCTGAGTCACTTTATTGCCCTTAATAGGCAATGAACTTTGGTTATCTTTTTGGAGCTTCCACTCATAATGACCACAAGGGTTTATGGTCAAACTGGTCGTAAATGTTTATAAATCAATGCAGATAACCAGTCGCTTTGTCGTGTAGAAGTTGGAAAGTGAGTCAATGTGATAAGACATTTACAAGGCGTGACACAAAGTACAACTGAAGAGACAGTTTGGTGCATTACAACGACATACTGACTAACTTCAGTTGTTAAAGCAAAAAAAAAAAAAAAAGCTCAAGTTTTCTTTTGGCATATATTTCTGTAGACATTCTGTATTGATCTAGGCCTTGTGATTTACTGGGGAACTGCCCTGGATGCAGATCCCCTCTTACCTGTTGGCCTGTAGGAGGTTGGTGCCTCCCAAGATGATCTAACAGTCACAGAAAATTGATAGATAGATGAATAGATTGTTTTGTTGCTTTTCCTTTTTAGGTATTACCAAATAAATACACCCTATACCAGATGGAAGTGTAGAAGAGTAAAAAGGTGCTAAAGGTGTGACCCATCCACCAATTATCATGATGGCTGAAGGGAAGCATTTTGCTTACCTTGGCTCTCAACTCAGCGATGATGGCGTAGTATTTGCTGTAGTCCCGTCCTTCAGTTGGCCCTTTCTTCTCGATGACCTCCCTAATCTTGATCTCCAGACTTTTGTTGGCGCTCTCTAGACTCCTTACGGTCTCCAGGTAGTTTGCAAGGCGGTCATTCAGATGCTGCATGGTAACCTTCTCGTTTCCAATTGCAAAGGTCCCAGCGGTTGCGCCAGAGGATTGGTAGTCAAACCCCCCACCGATACTGGTTGAGATCCTCGTCCCATGACCCCCAGCCCCCCCGCTGACACTGAAGGCATACCCCCTCCCTTGTGGTATGCCAGAGTAACCGCCGTGCCCAAGTAATTTGAAGGACTGCTGTCTAATCAGAGGCTCCATTGCTGAGAAAGTTTGCTGATCAATCAAAGGTAAAAGTGGCACAAGCTGGAACCGAGGAGCAGGCAGTTGAGAGTGGAGAACAAAAGAGATGTTTGGGTCTTATATATGTCCCCGAACACCAATACCCCTCCCTGCCACTCCTCTCCTATCTTTATTACATTTGTACCTTTGGCTCCTCTAACCAGACTTTGTCCCCTTCATCTACTATAACCATAAAGCCGAAACGTGGGCTGAAATATTCAATTTATTCACGTGTATTAAAACATTTGTAACTATGGACTCTGGGTGTAAACAACAGGATGGGAGTCTCTCTTGTAAAAATTAGGCCCCAGCTCCCAGTACTGGGGAATGTACCTAACTTTTTGTTTTTACTTCATAGAGTTGTTTTTTTCCCAGAAATTACAAACTCTATTTAAATAATCATTATCTTAACAATTACAATCTTCAAACAATGTTAAGCTTTCTGTGGATTCCACACCAGTCTATGTTTAAATGGAGCTTATAATTGCTGCTTAAAACAAACAAAAATGCCATTAGATCTGGGCATGTTATTTTGAGCACAAATTCAGGAGAACACCTTGGGACTTAAGTTAATGGTGCAAATAATCTCCAGGGCACCAAATGTGTGTTTTTTTCTGGAGCTGAAAAGCCGTAAACGTCTCCTGTTTGAGGAACATTCTCTACAGTCTGCAGACCTAAGCTTCTTTAGGAAATAGCTTAGATCTGCCCTTTCCTTCTTTCTTGTGTGTAAGAAAGTGTGGGTTTGAGACAGAAGGGCAGAACTGATTGAGGCTGACAAGAAGTGACCTACTGGAGCCTTATAACGGGAGGCTCAGAATGAAAGTGTAAGAGTTTACTCAGCCGGAGGCCTGCTGTTTTAGCAGTTCATTGAAAACAATGCCAGAGGACCTATCATAAATGAAATCTCTGCTCGGCATTTTATGGTGTCACATCTTCTGAAAGGTTTCATGCCAGCAATAATTTTATTGTATAACTCAACAATATCAGACAAGGTTTGAGCTTCAAGTTACCCTTCCTAGAATTGTTGCGCACAATTGGTCGTTTGGAAAGTAAATGCAGAGATCAGCAGCACACAAAGTGAAAAATGCGATGGTTATTGTATAAGAACTCTAGGAGGCCTCAGTTTTTATTACTTTCCCAGCTTGTTTGTTATGCCGAGTCCAACCAAAAGAGATTTTAATGATACTCTGGAAAAAATAACACATGCAGATTTCTCTCAAAAGGACTTTATTGAACTGTTTAATCATCACAGAACAGCAGGCAGACCAAACTGAAAGAAAGGAAAACCAAAACCAAATAAACAATTAGATTTTAAAATAGCTTTCAATTGGACCCTATTTGCTTTGAAATCTTCCTCAATGAGTTTATCTCCTAAAACAATGGCGCAGTCCACCAATTCTGATACTGTTGTAAAGACCTGATGGACCGAAAAGAATGACATAAATAAACCCACGATGAAATAAATAACAGATGATTTTGTTTTCCTCTAATCCAATTTTCATCAGCCTATGCAACAACTGTTATGCCCGGGTGCAAAGTTTAACAAAGATCTTATGGATTTCATGGGCTTCTGTTTGCCGTCTGTTTGGCTATAAAATCATTTTGGATACAGGTAGAAAGCATTTGTTTGCCAACTGTTTTCTGGTTTTAATGTTTTGTTTTTGGTGGTGATGGGGGTATGGGGTGTTCAGTTTCATCCTTAAAGTTGCTTTGTTTCTGTGCTGGAGGAGACCACTTTGCCGTCCACCAGGGTCTGTGTGACGGTCATTACTTTGGTCTTGGTCACTGTTTTCTGCTCCTCCAGAGCATCCTGCAGCCTAAAAGAAAACATCGAAATCCAGTTATTCTCTAGACCAATGCTTCTGAGTGGGTCTATTGGATGGTTTGCACAGGAAAAACTCCTTTACTCACTTGAAGTCCCCTCCGTCCAGCAGTCGCCTGTACGTCGCGATCTCAGCCTCCAGCTTCATCTTTGTGTTCAGCAGGGACTCGTACTCCTGCGATTGATGCTGGATGTTGTTCCGCAGCTGCGTGAGCTCTGCCTCCAGGCCCAAGAGGACGACATTGAGCGACTCGAGTTCCATGTTGTAACGGACCTCCGTGTCCCTCAGCGTACCCTCCAG
The DNA here is from genome assembly GCF_011125445.2 of Fundulus heteroclitus. Classification (NCBI taxonomy): domain Eukaryota; kingdom Metazoa; phylum Chordata; class Actinopteri; order Cyprinodontiformes; family Fundulidae; genus Fundulus; species Fundulus heteroclitus. The sequence continues at coordinate 5,784,940 of NC_046361.1, forward strand.
AGAGGCTTTCTGTGAGGACGGGAGAGGGTTAAAGGGTCTGCGCGTCTACAGTTCATGCAGCTCTGTGATGACAGCGCCATAGTGACGGACCATCAGAGTGTGAAGCTTGTGTCAACAAAGTAAAGGCGAGCGACCTGAAGAGAGGGTGCTGACTTGGACATTGTTGTGAGGTAGGGAGGATAAGCTTGTGTTGAGGTAAATGAAGTATGTGCTGACGGCGTGCTTCTTACCAGGCTTCTCTGTGACTCCAGCTCAATTTCCATGGTTTGTAACTGTCTGCGCAAGTCGTTCACCTCTGTGTGGGCACCCTTGAGGGCCTCTGTGTTCTGTGACACCTGTGTCTGAACTTCGACGATCTGAAAGAGGGGTCGTCAAATAAAAAGATGTTAATCACTTGATAGCTTCATATTTTTTTATAGACAAAGTGCTGAAGAAAAAAAAAAAATAATCATTTACCTGAGATTCATGCCATGCTTTGAGTTCTTCCTGGTTTTTCAGTGCCATCTTTTCATACTTGGCCCGGATTTCTGCCATTATCTGAGCCAAATCTTGACCCTTTGGTGCGTCAACATCTACATGGACACCAGAACTGGCGATCTGGTTACGAAGCTCCATGACTTCCTGAAGAGACACAAGCATTTTTCTTAGGCTAAAATCACCCAGGTTTTATTATTCAACTCAAGACAACTCAAGAACCATTGACTTTCTTAGTTTTAAAGCTTCCACGAGAGAAATCCAGGATGTCGTACCTTTACAGATGGGGGTACATATGGGGGTACATAACACCAGTCGAAACTTAATTAGTTCACAGTTGTCGTTGCAGAGTTATTTTAAGTAAGTTATTTGACATTAAACAAATCAAAATGTAATTTATTGCAAAAATATGTATATACTAGAGATAGCTGTTGGACCGTGACCTGTCTGTGACTCCGAGTCTCCGTGGAGCCATAATCATATGTTTTGCTCAGATAAATGTACAGGGTACTAAATCTTTGTGTGGGTCTGTAAAGAGATAGTTTCGTACATCCCTCGGAAAACAAACAGCTGCGTTTTGGTCTCTCTGCTCAAATCCCAATCATTTTAATTCTGTGGTGCGCTCTCTGTTTCGCAGCATGGACTGTAAGGAATTTTATGATGAGGCTTCCCACAGAATTCACACACAGATATTTTAGATGTCTCAACAGTTTTAAAAGAGGACTTTTCTCACGACTGTTTTTTAAAAACGCCCTGCAGTCTGATCCACCGAGTCAGTATGGGCCGTCTTTGTGTACGTCACGTAAATAGCTGCGGCAGGAATTACTGAAATGGGTTTGGGTGGATTTCTTGACTTATGTCAGTGCATTGTAGTAGTGTAATTACAATATGATGCAAGTTGACCTTAAACTCACATTTTCATGGTTCTTTTTGAGGTGGATGAGCTCCTCTTTCAGGGCTTCAATCTCACTCTCCAGGTTCATGCGGCTCAGGTTGGTGTCATCGATGAGTTTCCTCAGACCGACGATGTCAGCCTCCACAGACTGACGGATGGCCTGCTCAGACTCATACCTTAAAAAGCACAAGCGGCGACAATGAGAATCCCCTGAAAGCTCATCAAATACAGCATTATGTTATGCAAATTGTCATTAGGAATATCCTGATCTAACTGACACTGTCATATAGTCAAGGATCAAATCGTTTGTGTTGGTTTCCTTAAAATTGAAACAATGCTATATTTAGATGATTATTTGGTCAGCAAGCAATTATTTGCTGCTAGCCAGCTGTGTTTACTTACATCTATGACAACTATAGTGTCACCACCCCTTAATGAAGTACTGATTTATGACTACGAGACAAACGACTGCCTCCTTAGATCATCACAGGATTTATTCATTGCACAGCCCATTCTGTAGTAAAACAGAGAATCCCCACAGCTGGCTGCCTTTGTGTTTTACAGTATTGGCCGTATAGCAGACAGGTCTTACTTTACTCTGAAGTCGTCAGCTGCCAGGCGAGCGTTGTCGATGTTGAGAACCAGCCGGGCATTGTCCAAGGTGGCATCAAAAATCTGTAAATGTTAACAAAAGGAACCTTAGGATTGCAACAAATACTCAAAAAAGGCAGTTACCACTTAAAAAAATATTTAATACAACAATTTAATTTGTGGGTTTTTCATTTTGCTAAATATGCTAATTTGAAACTACACATTGAGAAGTTTAGCTTAGCGGAACTAAAGTCTTAGCGGAACTAAAGTCAAGAAATTATAAGTTCTTGCACCTACCTAACCTAACAGGAGTAACAGGAGTATCACAAATAATGAATAATTCAAAAGGCTTTTGATTTAATATTGTTAGGAGGAAGCTAAGCTAGCTTTTTCGAATCGTTTGAACCTAGGCTAACTACCTAGCAGTAGCAGTGTTCTTGAGGCTAATTATAACACAACTTAAATTTACATTTAACTTTTACAATAGTCATGCAATATCCATCTGAGAAATGGTTTCAAAAACAATATTTACACCAAGCAAATACATTGTCAGGTTTAAACTAAAGGATCATAAAAATGTGTCCATTTCTGTAAAAGGATTAGAGATTAAGTGTGACTTTCCGTGGGTGCATTTAGGGACAATAACAATCAACTACTCTAAAAGCCAGATGGCCTGCTTTAGGAGTCACAGAAGGGTTGATAAGGTTGGCCTGTGAAAAGCAGGGAGTCGTCCAGGTGACGTCGTCCATGAGCCAATAAAAAGCTGCCGGTAGTCTCTGCTTTGAAGAGCAGGATCTATCCTGTTAGCATTTGCATGGCCAAGCTGGTGTTGATGGTGGTGTGCGCTTGCGTGCGTGTGTGTGTGTGTGTGTGCTTCTCTAGTCATGTGATTGCACGTGCATAGGTGTTTTTGCAAGGTTAGTTGTCTTTGTTCGTTGGTCTGTTTGAGCTTTGCCATGGCTGTATATATTCTCCGACAGAGCAAGAGATTTCAACAAGACTCCTCTTTGGGTTACATACACAAATTTAAAGTGTTCATTCATTAATTCTTTTGTTTCATCATTCCTTTTATAGAATAGGAAGTAAATAGCAGTATGCAATGCGAACTCACTGTTTGTAGAACACATTAGTTAGAACATCATGCTAACATATAGAAAGTCAAGAGAATCTGTTTTCTTTGAACTTCCTTTTTTTGTTGTATATGTATTGCCTGGACTGTGTTTTCTCTCTTCTATAGTCCAGCTAGAAAAGAACATGATAATTGGAACGATAATGAACGTTTCTGAAAGTTGATCTTAGCTCCTGGACTTTTTTCACTTTTGTTATGCTTTGGTTTCCTGTCTCTGCAGCCACTAAGGCTGCTCCATTCCTCCTCCATACTATTTCCGGTCCAGACCTCGGGCCCCTCTGGCATGCAGCGTAGGAATCAAAAAAAAAATGCCTTGAATAATCTAAGAGCTGCATCCTAATAAGAAACCAGACTCACTGATTTGTCTCTCACATTTTTAATGCCACAAATTGTAATTTACTCTTGTCTTGTTGATTTCTTCTGAGGTCAACCCAAATCAAATCTATCATTTCACAGCATCTCATTATGGTTTTCTTCTTTCACGGGAGCAATCCATCAATCTACCCCCTCACATACTTTTTTAAAATGCTTTTTAATTAACATTCCCATGTTTGCTCCACCATCCCCCTCCTTACCTTCTTCCTCAGGTCATCAATGATAGGCTGGTACTTGCTGTAGTCTCTGAAGTCAGGTCCACTCTTCTCCAGGGCCTCTTTAATTTTTATCTCCAGCTTGTGGTTGGCCTTCTCCAGGCTCCTCACTGTCTCCAGGTAGCTTGCCAGCCGGTCGTTCAGGTTCTGCATGGCGAACTTCTCATTGCCCATGATGTCTGCATTGTTCCCGCTCACCTGGACGCTGCTGGAGAATCCCCCTGCTCCGGCACCGGCTCCCATTCCGGCTCCCAGGGAGCTTCTGAAGCTGGAGGACACACTGATGCGGGAGCCACCGGCCCCACCGTGGATGGACTGGGCCTTGTAGACAGGTACAGAGGTGCGGGTGATGGACATGGCAGGGGCCCTACTGCTGGCAGAGGAACGCATGGAGTATGTAGTTTGCCTGGAAGTTTGCATGATTGCTCTAGAGTGCTGAGACTCAGTGAGACCGACTATGAGTAACAGAGAAAGAGAGAGAGAGTCACTGGCTGGGCAGGCAGAAATTGGAGCTCACAGGCACACGGCAGGAGGAAAGGGGGAAGCCTTTTGGAATATATAACGGCACAGACCAACAGGTCCGCCCCTAGGTCCACCCCTTAATGTCTCCTCCCTTTTTTCCAACTGAGGTACTAAGACCACATCTTTTTACTTTTTACTTCTCTCATGAGGACTGTGAATGAATTTTTGAAGCAGATTATTGACAATAACATTTGAACTTTTAGTACAGAACACTCTAGGGTTTTGCTTTTCTTATTTCTGACAGTAATTTCCACTAAAACATCTGATCTATTCAAAATAAGCCAGAACAGCAAAAGTATAACTAACTAACTAACTAACTAACTAACTAACTAACTAACTAACTAACTAACTAACTAACTAACTAACTAACTAACTAACTAACTAACTAACTAACTAACTAACTAACTCATATTGGTGTTATTATACAATGTCTCAAACACCCTCAAAGTTCAAGGAATTACACTCATTTAATTTCAACATCCTATGTAATGAACAAGATGAGGTCACACACACACGCACACGCACACGCGCACACACACACACACACACACACACACACGCACACACACACACGCACACACACACACTGAGTAAACTGCTGGTCATCTAAACCTGTAAAGAATTGCATCAGGTCTGTCAGAAAAATCGTGAGGAAAAAAATAAAACGCTGACATATTTTTATAGAGTAATTTTGCTCCAGCTGTTATGTGTGATTCTGTTTGTTATCTGTCTGGTGGAGCCGGACGTGCGTCGATAAACCCCCCCTTCCATAAAGGATATGGTCAAACAAAGGAACAATTCCACAGACTGTTGGTAGACACCTGAGAACAATGACTTTGGACAGCAGTAAACATATTTCGGGGCCCTTCCTGTTGCTTTTAACACAATCACATTCCACAGACTCACATTTAGCTACTTTGCCTGCAACAAAGATTAAAATCCTTTTCTTTTTTTTTTCCCCTTCATTGGTTGTTTGAGGGCTGCAAAAGCATGACACAAAACTGGGTGTTTTTACAACACACTTGTCAGGTCAAACTATTAAGCAATGACAACACTTATGATTTGGTAATGAAAATGTCTTCCCACGCATCGTCTGGCTGTATTGGTCTTAACTTGTCCTGTGATAACATTTTAGCGTAACTGTTTTACTTTTCAGTCAAAATTTCCCTTTCAAAGTTTTTCTTTTCTTTTCCATGAAGGAACATGTAGCCGGCTATTAAAATATGAGCTGCAACTGGTGCAATTCTTGTGCTGTTATTGAGAATGAAAACACAACAGATTCCTGTGAAGCAAGACCACAAACTCACTGCATTAAAGATGTTTCAAAAGGCAGTCCAACAACACTAAAGCCAGACCCATGTCAATGTTTTTCTTTTCCTCTTGATTACCTGCTTATGGGATCAGTTAGAACTGCAAAAACATAGAGTAGACATTCATTAAAGACATTTTAGTGGGGATTTTTCTTGGTTGGTCTTGTCTGGTCCTTAAAGCTGCCACACCTAGAGTAAAACAAACATTAAGGTAAAGGGAAGATAGCGTGTGTAAAAGAGATCAGGTGATGATGAAAGATGAAGCTTGCCTCTATACGCTTTCCTTTGTACATTCAAAGGAATACTTTTAAGTATTTTAAGTGAAAAACGACAAGCATATATGGCTTATGCAATTTACTTAGTACAGAATCACTTACTTATTGAACTAAAAACATGCAAAAGTAGGTTTAAGTTTAACAGGATTGACAGTTTTAATAATTGTTCTCCAGCAATAAGGCTAAGAAAGGAACAGTAATTTTTCTGTGAAAGAAATTTATAGGAATTTGTGGAAATCGTGGAATTTATATGCATTGATGTCAAGTTCTCAGTATAAAAAGTTTCTCACTCATCATCACCTACTATGTGAAATCGGATATCTGTGTAATTGTAATTGCCACCGTGGGAGAAGTAATGTTGTGGGATTGTCTGTGAGTGAGAAAAATTGCTCTAAATATGTCTAAAACTGGTAGTTTAAATGTTTGTTTCAGTGTTTATCTAAATACTGCAAACTAAATTTTTTATTTTACTTAATTTTATTTCAGCTTTCTTAAGTCTTCTTATGATGATGTTTGTTGTCAGTCTGTGCTTTATTGCTAAATTGAAGTGTTGCTTGGGTTTTGACCATATGGTATGCTCAGGTACCTACAGGAAGTCACTGTGAAACGCAACTATTAAAAAATAGGGCGCATTCATATTTTAGATGGACCAAACAGAGAGAATAGAAATGCAATTAGTAAAAAACACATGCATCTTTACGTTCCACCCTAACTCTAAGGGAATCAGTTATCAGATGGTGGATGCAGGTTCAATTCCTTAGCAGGGTGGACATGAAGAGAGAGTGGCTCTGACTAATATAAATGATTAATTGGTATTCATCATTTATATTAACAATTCAAAAATGTCCACATTCTATTTTTAATGAACCATGCTTATCTACAGGCAACTCTAAATGAGTGGCCTGTATATAACATTAGAGTATCTTCTAACTTGTGAACCATTTCACTAGCTTCTTTGGTTCCCAGTGGTTATGCTAGTTGCTAACATAAACCCTATTGTGGAGGAATTTTGCCAACAACTTTGAGCCTTATCTACGACTTTTACAAAGTTTTTCTGTTAAGTCAGCGCTGCATGAATTGTTCAAATTCAAATAATCTCCCCAACTTACATTTTAACACTGAAATCGCCTTTACAGTTGAGTCCGCCGTGCTGAGTTGAAGTAGCAGTGGAATTACCTTTAAAAGAAGACATTTCACTTTGATGAAAAATGAATTCCTCTAAAGCTGACTTGTTAAGCTTTCTTATGCTCTAAGCTTCCTTTAACTGTTATACAGTTTAATATTTTTTACAAGTTTTAAATAATAACATTGAAACTGTCATTCCCTTCAACTATTATTGTGGTCTCAGCCCATCCGCTACAGTAATCACTTCTCCATCAAGGGGCAAACTCCAGTTCAGTCCTGTCATATATTAAATAAGCTCAAGTGAAATCTAACCGCTGTCACATAAAAGCTGAAGTTTTAGAAAGTTGGAAGGTGACTGTTCACTGAGCTATTTCTTGTACTCGGCACTTTGAATTGTCTTGGTATTGAAAAGTGCTGAGCAAATAAACTTGCTCTGTAAATGTATCTTCTATGCACTATATGTTTTTTGTGCTTGAAGAAAAATCCTAAATCATACTTTAAAACAACCCCACCCAGTTCTGAAAAGAGGAACATTGAAAGGAACATTTTTTTTTCTTTCATTCGCACCAAAATCTGTTCTGACAGCAGGAGTCCCCTGTTCTTCGCAAAACATGATGGGCTGCTGGATAAACACAAAAGCTTGAGTAAACGCGATTCTAGTTGTCTTTCAAACTCTCTCTTGACTCAAAGTTATGATCAAACAGAGATCCCGGTAGACCAGAGAGTCACAAGATAGTCACACCTGCTGAATCATAAATCCCGTCAATGAGATAGTCTCCTGTAAAGGCTGTCACTCCTCTGTTTAGACAGTCATGTTTGGTTTCAAGGGTTGCATTTGATGCTAATCCAACCTAATGCAATCATTTACAACACAGTTTAGCTGGTGTCTGACCCCTGATTGTGTGTTGAAACCCTTCTTTACAGGCAGGTCTGCCGTCTCTGGTCTGATGAGTAGATAGATAGATACTTTACTGTCCCAAGTGGGAGATTTTGTTCAGTGAGTGAATGCATGACACCGGCCTTCTACATTGTCCTACCAACCAACACCCAAGTACGCCCGTAGAATATGCAGAATATGAGCCGGCCTGTCAGAAACAAAGAATGAATCTCCTTTACAGTTCTGGCCAAGACGCTGTCAAGTTTCTGGCCCTGGGTGAGATACTGGCTGACCTTTCGGCTGTTTTCCTCTCAACAAGTCATTCATTAGTTGCACAAACCATCAACGGGGGATTTCAGTGAGGATTCTGCTGAAGTCGCACTTTCACAAAGACCGTCAGTAATAACTTATGCGTTGCTTCACTCCTTTTAACCTTAAAGCGGTCTGATAGCACAGCTGGTGTCTGTGAATAGACGTGAACATCTGCACTACACCTCATGATGCCATTGTGGAGTGACGCCGCTCAGAAAGCCACGGTGACTCACAGGAGAAGGGTGGGCGACACAGACGGTAGACACTTGGGTGCAGACAATTTGCAGGTTTGTGGAACATTCCAGCCAGGTGCAGTGGCCCCATGTCGAGAAAGCTGAATCACAACAGGGATCTGATATCAGGGAACCTTCTGTTTTGGCAGACAGTGGTGTTTTTTTTAGTTTTTTTTTTTAGATTATACTCCTGATTAAAGGGAAGGCAGACTCCTGCCAGCTTGTTTTCATCATTCATGCCTGTGGGTGCATGTAAGTACCCAGGTGCCACATACCAGACAAAAGAAACTTTATATGCTTTTACAGAGTTTATAAGGACAGGGTGTCTTTCACAAAGGTGCAAATGAAAGATATCGTTAAAGTCTGCCAGCTGCTAACAGTGTTTAGCACGTGGCTGTCACAGGTTAAATGGAGGTGTTGTCTTAGCTGAAAGGCTCCCTGTTTACTGGAATGGGACGGACGGCTCGGTCAAAGGTCAGGAGTCAGCGGTCTGCTTAGAATCAAGTCAGGATACTGGGTATGTGGTCTTCAGGGCGCAGCGCTGGAAAACAATGTAAGATATGTGAAAAGAGGGTGGGATAGTTCCCTCACATGAGAGTTTCATAAATGAAGACAACACAATAAATATCATTAAACAAACAGCAGCCTCAGTGGAACTCCAGAGACAGAGAAATATTGAGATGTATTTGTTTACATTTTCTTTACATTTTAACTTTAAATATCTTGTTTTTAGCAATATAATTAAATTAAAGATATTAAAGAGGGGGACTCCTCTTTAATATATTAAAACAGTGCTAATGAGGCTTTTTATAAATAGTAGCCCCAAACATTTACAGATATCATCTTGACAAACACTTTTAAATATTAGACCTGGACCTTTTTTGGACTTTCCACACTTCTTTTTTCATTTTGTAATTAAAACCAATGAAAGGAAATAATTTATTTTTTTTAATCTCATTTACAGGATTTCTACAGAGATTTAAAAAGTCTGTACAAGTATTTGGTTTGATAATTCCCCAGGTCTGGAGACGTATGGAAAACTTTCAACCATGGAATTGTTTTTGAATTTATAGATTTTTTTAAATTATTCTGTTATCTAAACAATAAAAATAGTTCTTCCTGACAGGTACAGATAGATTTAAAAAGTTTATAACAGCCATACGCCTTAATTATAAACTATTTTTTTTAACCTTGAATAAAAAGCAGATGCGGAAAAACTCACTTCTTTAAGTTTCTTCATATGCCAGCTTAGACATGTTGATTGACATCTACCGAAACAGAATGAATGCATATCAGCACATATTTACTGCTTAAATTCAAACATTGCGTGCTTTGACATCATTTCAAACGCACTGCTTCAGTCACAGTTTCAAACTTTTATCAGTGTTCTGGCCTTGGTAACTCGGTTGGATACAGTGTCCACTTGGTTCCCAGCAGTTTTATTTTGGATGAAACGCTTTGCTGTGGGCACATAGAAATATTTAATGGTAAATCTCAGGTCCAATGTCTTGCCTTGGTTCGGACCTTTGAATGTTTTCACTTCATGAAGTTGAATTATTAATCCACTGAGAGCTTTCGGAGAATCAGTTCGCGCAATGAACCGGTGTCAGGTGAAACATTAAGAAGACCAAGAAGAATGTTTTTTTTACAATTGTCCTAGACTGGAAATGACAAGAATTTCAGGCTAATAAGAGAAACCTACAGAGGCAAAGAGTCAGGTTGAAGCTAGAAAACTAATGAAGCCTTTTTGGTGAAGCGAAAGCTGGTTATGGTTAGGGTGGAGTTTGGGAGGTGTAATGTGTTGTGTGCCTCACAGTTGGTTGATTGTAAAGGTCTTACAGTAAAAACCCAAAGCGATGTGTAAACTTATGTTCCTTTTACTAGTCCGGGGCTTGTGGTGAAACCGCTGTTTTTATGAAGGGAGGTGTGACGCCCCTCTGAGGCAGACGTGTAATCTATTCAGCTGAGGTCTGGGTCTAAATGTGGAGTCTCTTCTCTCTCCCTCAACTTTCAGAATGTTTGGCATTACCGCATTTAGTTTTCTGCTGATGGTCTGTAAAATGAACCCCAGAAACATGCTGAACGGTACCGTTTGATCTCCTGAAACCAGAATGGCTCTGATCAGTGGCTGTAGTCACTGACAAATAAATCTCTACCAGTAACTGTAATCAGCACACAAAAGTGACGCGCATCTACATGCATTCAGAGCCTTGTAAATGTATTCATACCCCTCAAACTTGTCCACCTTTGGTCACATTAACCCCGCCATTGCCAATGTATAATGTAGCACATACCAGTCCAAAGCAAATGTCTTGATTAGTGATATTTAAAGTTTCCAAGAGTCATACGCTTTGGAGGCAGAACTGAAATCAACAAATAATGGATGGGAGTGTTTTGGGGAACAGGATGTATTCCACGGTAGGATAATGTGTGGGAGACTGCACTGATGGGGTAAAGGTTAATTTAAAGCAGGAAATTCATGGGAATAAAACTCTGACCTGTTGTTCTTCAGGGATTGTGAGCCTGCATACATTGTGTTTTGAAATGATGCTGGCGATAAGCCTCCTGACGGGTGTGTCAGGTATCGCTAACCACTGTGGGGTGGAGGTTAATTCTTTGGATGGATGAGCAACGTTTTCAAGATACGCCAAGCCCAGTAGCTGACACTCCACCTAAACAGGTCCTCTCACACCTACATGCTAATCACATATGATGTGTAGCTGACTCTCTTTCACTCCCTCAGTTACAGTATTCTCTCACTCAGACATTCTTTGCCACTGTGGCTCCTCCCCTCCTCAGCCCACATTCCCGCTCAGTAATTGCTCCCAGAATGCCTCCCTGTGACGCACAGTGCTCCCGAGTCTTCTAGACTGGCTCCTTGCTGTGTTGCCATGGTGATGAGAAACAAATTTGCCAAATTTCACTTTGGGAAAGTGCTCCCCTCAGCCCATTATTGTACAACTCCCGCTGAGGGCACATCACGGAGCTGTGTAGAAGCCTCCGGGCAAATGCACAGTGAAGCTGAAACCCCCTCCATTTCACCAGCATGTGCAAAAACGTACGCCACTGGTTCGTTTCCAGTTCTTCAGAGGTCCCCTCTGTGTCTGAGCAGCTGAACTGCATGTTTTTAGACACAAAGGGCTCAATTGAGGGGACAGGCACCATTTGAAAAAAGTTCTCCAAAGAGCTCTCAGTCTTGGTCAGCGATAAAAAGAATGAGAAGAAGGGGGAGAGAAAGAATGACTACGGTCTGTTGTGAAAGAATGCTAAAACCGGCGCAGTCTGGTGAAGAATGAAGTACTGACTGAGAGATCCGTGTGTGGCTAAGAAGTCTTCCCTTCCACAGAAACGAGTTTTAGTTCTGAATACCTGCTGTGGCTCAAGTAGATTTTTTTTGTTACTCTATCTTATATATATATTTATACTGAGGAGGGCTACCTCTGAATGGCTAAAGAAATACAAAGTGAAGACTTTGGAGTGGCGTAATCAATGTCCTGACTTGAATCTCTTTGGGATGATGTGGACTGACCTTTAAAAGGCAGTTCCTGCTTGAAAACACTCCAAATGTGGCTGAATTACAACTATTCTGTAAAGATGAGTGGGCCAAAGTTCCTCCACTGCGCTGGAAATTTCTGACTACAAATGGCTCATTGCTGTTATTGGTGGCCCAACCAGTTATTAAGTTGAGGGGGCAATAACTTTTTTACACAGGGCCATATATATATATATATATATATATATATATATATATATATATATATATATATATATATATATATATATATATATATATATATATATATATATATATATTACTTATTACAATCTTTCTTCAGACATTACTAGACTGTTTCTTCAGGTATGTAATGTCTGTGCTACTCACAAAACGACCTCGGTAGACAATGCATCAGTTGGTTGTGAGTCTGCCAGGATGATGATGAAATGAAATCACTGTAAAACCTTCCATGTCGTAATACACACGATTGCCACACTCAGTCTGAAAATGAGATTACGAGACTGGGAATGACCGGTGGTAGCTGGCGAGGAAGATCGATACAGCTTCCTGAACCAGCGTAACGATAGTAGACAATACTTAATTTACAGTTTGTGAAAACACTTAAGATTAGAATTTTACAACAGACCAATGAAAACACAGAGTTAATACAGAGATATGGTCCTATGTCTAACACCTTCTGAAAGGTTGTCATTTTCTAAAGCAATTTTAATCTGACCGCCACGTCTCAGCAGAACACATATTCAAATTGATTGAATGTATGTCAACGGTAGAATGGTTTGTTTCATCTAAGTTTTAAAAGTCTAATCTGGATCACAACAGAAAGAACTGTGTCCCAGTCTCACTTTTTAAACCATGTAGTAATTACTAACTATTGCATGTACTGAGATAATTACACAAATAAAACTCAGTAACACTTATATTTGACAGCCTTTAATCCCTATTTACACAGTTCTTCAGCTGAATGGAAGTCACTGATTACTAGATACAATGTGAGAGTGGAAGAAGGCTGCTTATGTCTGTATTAATAATACCAGCGTTAGCAAATCAAGCCTGACAGATTTCAAATATGGGAAAATGACGGGATGCCATTTAATGTTAACATTTTTACACAGGTTTTTTTTAGACCTGAGTCTCGTTAAATCTTTATATCCGAATAAAATAGCCAAACAAATAGGTTTAAGATTTTTTTTTTTTTTTTTTTTTACAAATGTGTCATCCTCCCATTTGCGGCAGCATATGCCACATTGAAGGAGGAACTCCTAAACTGGTTCCTGATAACAATTGAAATAGAATCAGTGATCTCAGCTACTGAAATACTAAAGAAAGCAGTTAAAAAGAAAAAAAAACGTCATTGTTTGCCTAAATGGTTGCCATGTGGGAGAAATAAACAGATCATTAACAATCCCTAAACATTTTAACAAGCTAAGGCCCTGCTTGTATATAAACAGGAACAAGTAGAGATTCTGTTTTTATGTGTACTTTTAATCTATACATTTCTTCTTCTTTAAAATAAGCTACAACCATCAATATTTCTGTTAGCTTCCATCTTTCCATCTAATGCCTTTGGCTTTTTTGAGATCGAGCCACGGGGTAGCAGGTCCAGGAAGGTGAACCAAGCAATGCTATCTTCAACAAACCTCTCCCATTCCTCATTCAGTGGGATGCTTAGGCATCCCTGAGACAGAATTAATATTTAGTCCCTCCAACTCACAAGATGATGTGCTAAAAATATTTAGTATTTCTTTATTTGTGAGACTGAAACCAAATCAAGCTGCCCAACATTCCTTTAATGCAGGGGCAAAGCTGCACTTTTTTGTTATAGTTCTTATAAAAATACTACTTCATTCTTAGAATTTGAAGACTTTATTTGCATCATCTACCAAAAAAATTAAGAAATTAAATCCCTAAAAGGGGTCACCAGTCTGTGGCACTGTTAATTTGGAGGTCGCAGGTTGAAAGGTTTGGGAACCCCTGATCTGGAAGAAAATATTAATTTGGTGTAGAGGCTTTAACTTGGAACCATTGACTTGGAAATATATACCGGTATTCGTTTTTCCAAAGTAAAATTAACTTTTTTTTTTCTTTTTAAACCTGGACAAATAATGCAGGCTATATAATCACTGATTCGATACGCTTGTTTTGATGGTTTCCATTGACGCCATGGCTCCCCCCCGGATATCTAGTAATGACTTTTCGCAGGCTATGTCTATTTCAAGTACAGAGGCTGACTCATTCCTCCCATGTAATTACCTCCAGGCTGACCAGCCAGTGCCTCATAGATTGTACAGTAAATGAAACGTGCAAAATGGGAGAACCGTTCAGGGAAATCCCTCTTAAATTCAGGGGTATCCCCATATAAAGGAAACACGCCATATCCCTTTCCCACAGCACTGCCAGAAAAAAAAAAAAACACCCACAATGCCTATATGCACATCTGTACGCAATTAAATTTTCCTCCACCACTGCTTTGCCGTCTCTCCTTCCTACTAGTTTTTCCACGCCACGTCACGGCGGGCGTAGATGGCTCTTTTTTCATTCTACATGGCGGGAAAAATAGTCGGTTCTCTCCTTGAAATGAATCTGTACGGTTTCTAGCCTTGGTGATCTCTTTAATTTGCAAGTAAACGCACTAATTTACTCGGGTGCCTTCTTCCGGCGCAGCACCCACAGAGAACGTGTGAGAGGAAAAGAGGGAGAAAACCTGGGAGAACCGACGGTCAGAAGCCAGTTGAAGGACTTGATAAATATTGCATATGTTCACTAGCTGCAACATATCTGTATGAAAAGGCAAAATGACAAACTGCAACCGCTTCAATGGCTTTCGCGCAGGGCTGTCTGGTCTTGGAGGAATTTCTCTGTCTGGCAGCCATATGTTGGCATGTAGGAAAGTCATCAAGTAGGCTCCCTGACCCTTACAGTGCTCTCTTGTGGTGCTATGGAAACATGGTCCATCTGTGAAATATGGCTGCACTGTTTTTGTGCGTTGTGTTAACAGCAAGTATTTGTCCCTATATCTAAAAAAAAAATCCTCATAAATAAATTTGGATCTACATTCTACAATAATTTGCCATTTTATATAAATAAACTGCGGCAGCTTTGAACCTCTAGGCAAATGAATCTCCTGACAACTGTTAAGCGACAAGAAAATTGTTCACAAAATTAAGTTATACATTCCTCTTGTACTGTGTAGCCTCAAAACACTGAAACATGAGAGTTTAATCCATTTTTCAGACGACATTACCTTTATTAGACAGTATGAAGGATTGCTGACAGTTCTTTCACTGGTTTCGTCCAAACAGACCAAAGACAAAGACAGAAACATCCAGTTTATATAAGATAAGATAAGATAAGATAAGATAAGATAAGATAAGATAATAATTCCTTTAATGTCCTGCATGGGGGAAATATGGGTGTGACAGTGGCAAACACGCACAATTATTAGTGATTCAGAAAGGAAAAATAGAAGAATACAAGAAAAATAAACTGTCTAATCTAAAGTTAGCTCTAGAGAAGAACATAAGAAGAGTAGAATATAAGGGTAAATATCAGATTAAATATTAACCAAAGAAAAAACAGGTTATTTGCTAGTAGACGAAAAATAACTCCTGTGATTAATAACAGCCTATTTACCTAACACACAACAACAGAATATGCAACATTTCCATATGTACAATTATACAATGTACAGAGTTTATACAAAGTGCACTATGTATCATAGTCCAGAAGCATCCCAGCTAAGCCGTGTGCAAGTTATCTTAGCATCTGAGTACAGTGTAAACAATTAAGTATACAGCAGCTTTACCACAATGTAATAACAAGGTTACAACTTTAAGGTTGGGAATCGCCTGCATTAAACATCACTGACAACAAGAGCTATTATGTATAGAAGCACATGGTACACAAATTCTGTTAACTACAAATACAACATTCCAAAATTGATATTCTGGTAATATTTTCCTTTGAGCAGGTGAAAGCGTGCAAATGCCTTAGGATGTCTTAGGATGCACTTTGGTTAAGGCCCTGTCCATGCTGATAGTTTCATGAGAGGACTCTTTTCCTCTGGCGTTTGTAACAGTCATCCAGATGCATACTGACATCTGGGGTGGAAAAATCAAAATGTTTACAAAAGTTTTACCACACGGAGAAAGCCTGTCTTTAGTTTCTTTGTGTTTAGCTGACATGCTGAGATTCAAGAGGAATTGGGAAATGCCTTGTATGCAGCAGACAACCTCAACCTGGGTGTCACAAGGAGCAGACTTTGGTAGAATTGCCTTTGAATCTGTAGGACGTTGGTCAAACATTTTACCCTTCTGCGCGGTTCTCACAGGAGTTGGCTAGAAGTTTGGCCAGTTCCTGCTAACAGAGCTGCTTTAACTGAGTTAGGTCCGTAAGCCCCCTTGCTCTTAGACCTTTATGCCCTGCCTACAGGTTTTCTAAGCGACTGAGATCAGGGCGTACTCATGTTGACCCCATAACATTGACGTTGTTGTCCTTAAGCCACTCCTTAGCTAATTTGATGGTATGCTTCGGGTCATTTGTAGATTTGAAAAACTTCCTTTCCGCTCAAAGTTTACCTTGATGATGTGTTGATCCATCTACATTATGAAGTGCACCTGTATCTCTCCAGATCTTTACCCCTGTCTACATTTGCAAACTCTAATCTGGCTTTTTGTTGTCGTTGCTGCTTTTCAAAAGTTGTTTTCTTCCTCATGGCCTAGGACTTCGGCCATAGAGGACGTGTTTCACTGTGGTAAATTATCAGAGTTCAAAAGCAGCTCAAAATGTATTCACCGGGGTGACTGTGGGTAGAGCAGTTGTCTTGCAATCTGAAGGTTGTGGGTTCAATTCCAGCATTTCCCTTTGTGCCCCTGTTGCCTACAGATCTATATATCGTTGTAAGATTTTGTATGTGGTAGTAAGTGTGATTGGGTCAATGTGGCTGTGGTGTAAAGCACTCTGAGTGGCCACTAGGACTAGAAAATCCATTCATGAATTCAGTCTATTTATCTACCATTATCTCTGGGTCACAGAACTTGTCTCCTTGCTGAACAGTGTGAGGGCTGGACGTTCCCATGTTATTTATACTTGTGTATTATTGTTGGAACAGAGTATTCATCCATCTGGAAAGTGTAGACACAGATGAATCAGACTTGTGAAGGGTCCACAATTCACTTCCTGACATTTTCTTTCAGTTTTTCTTTTCATTTTCCATGATGTCCCACAAAGAAGCAGTGTGTTTTTGGTGTTGCCTTAAAAGACATCCCCAGGTGTGTCTCCAGTTTAGTCAAATATTATTTATCGTACAAATCCATCATTATCCTCTTGTTAATGGGCAGTAATCTCAGTATTTTATGTGTAGACTTTAAATAGAAAGAAAGTAATTGAAACATTGTCGCTCATTGTTTTAGCTTTTAGCAAATAGAAATAGGCTACAGCAATATGTTTTTAAAGAAATAATCATAGCTGACCTAAACTGAGAGAAAGTTTAATCTGGTTTAATGGAGGTGAGAAAAAAAGTCTTGTTTCTTTTAATGCAGTGTATTCATGTGCTTACAAGTAACAAGGTCAGACATTATTCCACTTTCTCCGGGTCCTTTATGCTGGCCCGATGTACTCATGACATACGTTTGGTGAGCACATCTGTGCAGGGCTTCAGGGTGTGTCCCTATGCAAACAGACACCGTGCTCTCTTTGCTTTGTTGCCTGTGTGCGAGCACCGTGTCTTTCTGCCCTCCTTTGCATACATACATCCCTGCTTGTTTTAGTTAGTTAAGTTCAAAAACTGCAAACACGTGTTCTTGTGTTTTCATATTGGTTTGTTCTGTATACCCTCTAGGCGTGGGCTTCACTGCGGATTGTCTCTCGTCTTGACTTTTGACATTTGGGTGTGGCAAGTAAAGAGGACCAGAACCTAGCCTGGGGTACGTAGAAGATACCAGGACTTGGCCTCCTTCCTTCCTTTTCTTCGTGTACTGTATTTCTTATCTTAAGGATTTATTTTCTTTTGGTTATTCTGTTGTTTCTTTTTTTCCTGGGACAAACCTTTCCCCTCTCCTGTGCCTTTCAGGTGTAATCATACCGTTTGAACTTTTCGGTATTTTTTCTCACGTTTCAATCTCAAATTTCAATGCCTTTTTTAATCCTATACGACGGACTGACACAAATTCCCAATATAATTGTGAAATGGAAGTAAAGTGATCTGAAAAAGGACAGATTGCATTTGTTTTCAGCCTTCACTTTTAGTTCTGATACACCTAAATACCATCTAGTGCAACCAATTCCCTGCAGAAGTCCCCTAATTAGTAAACAGAGTCACACTTGTGTGTAATTTAATCTCAGGATAAATCCAGTTGTTGTGTGAAGGCTTCAAAGGTTTATTACAGAACATTAGCGAACAAACAGCGCCAGGAAGACTGAGGGACCCGGCAGACAGGTCAGGGAGTAAGTTGCAGAGACGCTTGAAGCAGAGTTAGGTTATTAAACAATATACAGAATTACAGCAGCCTGCTCAATCCACTATCTGAAAATGAAAATAAAGAACATCTCAATTGTATGCTACTTGGTGTCGGTCCATCACATAAAATAATAACATCTATCACATATTATTATTTTCAGCTGTGCTCCAACCAATCAAAATGCAGGGAATTCAGTGGGTTAAAATGCGTTGCACATATACACATACGCCCCCATAGACTGCACATGCAAATAAACACTAGAGGGCTTGTCCAAGATGCAACTGACGGATAATTGATTTTTTTCCTGCTTCTTTTGCACTCCCCTTTAAAATGCTGGCCAATCATCTCTATCAACCAATGCCAATAAAGCACAGTTAAGCTGATTGCTGCTATGTTACAAAATGTGAAAAAAAAAGAAAAAAAGATCTGGGAGCATGAATGCTGTTGCAGAGTGCCGTATGCTGTGAGGTTTTGAAAGTTTTCCCCCCCTCCTTCTCATCTAGCCACAGCTGCACATTGCATTCTGTCCTCGAATGCTTTTTTTTCCACCCCGCAGCCATGTATTTTTAAAACTAACCCTATCTGTCACACCCCTCTCACACAGTTCTTGTGTTCTGTATGGTAAGTCCTCTAATTATTTTGCTGCTCCTTGTGTGTTTCCATGCCTCTTGTCCTCCCTCCTCCTCCTCCCCCTCCTCCTCCACTCTTAACTTTCTCTTCTCCTTCCATGGCCCCCTGACCTTCCAGCCGCCCAGATCCTGTTCTGATGGCCTCTCTCCCTGAGCTATTTGCAAATAAACAGAAAACGATGACTGATAACAGCGTGTCTGTACAATGACAAAGCCGGTTGACCGGTAAAAGAAACTGATGTCTCAGGGCAGCCAGCTGTGGAGGAAGGAAGAGCGGATTAATCATTAAACTATGGGACTGAGCTGTGCAGGATGGGGGGGATTCCTAAACAAAACCCAAAAGTGAAAGAAGCTAAACTTGGATCTTCTAGTGGAGGTAAAAAAAAAAAAAAAAACACTGTTGCTAACTGAGAAACAGAGAGAGAGAGAGAGGCTGAGCAGCAGCTGGATGTTTCTACTTAGTCACGGATGCCTGTGCCAATACGCCATGAATCAAACGGCGAGGGCCCGCAAAGATTTATTTAACCAAACATGACAGATGGCTGATAATAACAGGAAATGTTGCCCACCGCTGTAAACATCCAGTCTATTATCTTGTGGTCAGACTTAACATTGCCAGGATCTTGACGCTTTGATACAAAAAAAAAGAAAAGAAAAGAACAGAAAACCTACGGCAGGGCCTCACACAGACGTGTCACGTTACACGCGCAGACACACGCAGCTGGGCGGCACAGTGGCGGCCTTCTCTTCAGCCACTGTGCTGAACGCTCTGGCCGCATCGTACAATAACATCAGGCGGGCATTTTTTATTTTTTTTTATTTTTTTTATTCGTCTAAGCATCGCCGTGTGCTCATGCGGGGAAAGTGTTTAGAAAAGCAGCAGAAGGGGGCAGTGGTGCTGCAGGTGTTGCGCAGGGAGGTTAGGTGTCAGGTGAGAAACATTATCTGCCTCCCTTTAATCGCTCCAACCTTTGCACGCTTTGCTCACAGGAGCTTTAAACTGCTGCTATCTTGCATTGTGTAATCTCTCTCTTTTTTTTTTTTTATTTCCGATTTTCCTTTTGTCTACGTGGACGCACGTGGGTCACTTTTGTTCAGTTTAATAGTCTGGAGGTCGGGTTTGTGCTGATCAGCCGGACCCTGTGAAACTCGTGCATGCAGACTGTGCTGAATTTTTTGGACCTGAACCAGAAAGTTGCAACACAGACAAAGCTTGGAGTGAACATAAACGGCCTCTGTGGGATCGCTGAAACATAGGAGTGGGTGTGCGCGGGTGTGTTCTTGTTCTTATCGGGTCCAGGAGAGCCACCAACATTAAAGGTGCTTTCCAAAACAATTCCTTCCAGAAAAAAAATAAACTCCGCATTAACGGTTGTTATCTCAACACAGCATGCCGACTGGGTAGGAAATAACAGGTCTGCGTGCCGGACCCCCTCCCTGCTTCTATGACTTTTTGGTACCTTCCCTTCTTTTATATCTCTTTGTTCCCCTTTTTTCCTTCTGCTTCTTTTTTCTTTTTTTTTTTTTGCTTTTCCCATTGTTCAGAGCGTGTAACTACTCCCTCTTTGTACATGCCAATCTTCTGTACTTTTCCTCTTTCAGGTTCCCGAGACAAGCCTTTGTTGTTTAACCCGTTTTTCCTCGTCGGCGTTGAATTTGTTCCTAACAACACATGTGGTGGATGATGCCGTGAATACCAGATGCCAGGAAAGTTCTGGTAAACTCACATAGAAACGCAGCGTTGCAACAGAACAATGGGGAGGGGAAACAGGAAAGAGGAGGCACCTAGTACTACAGGAGGACATACCGTGTTAGCGGTGGAGTACGAGGAGGCGGAGGCATACCTGCTCAGTTCTTGGAGCTTTTATGAAGGAATCCTATCAAGACCAAATAATCCATTATCATCAGACAGCAAAAAAAAAAACTATAACACAGCTGCAAACCCACCAAGGCCTAATCTACTGGGCAAGGGAAGTAGAGCATTAATCGTCAGCTGGGAGACCCATGGTAACTCTGGAGGAGCTGCAGAGATCAACAGCTCAAATGGTAGAACTGTCATGGTGCAGCTTTGTCTGCTGCACCATGCACATATTCAGGGCACTTTTCACCCTCCATACACCCCAGTCTCCTCTCCACCTCAGCAATCATCTACACCTGCCAGCCACTAATCAAGCCAGGACTCAGTCCACCTGTCAGCTTCACTATTTAAACCTCCCTCAGTTTGCCCTTCCCTGTCGGCTCGTCTGTTACCTATGCTCTTGACTGCTCACCTCACCTTACCTTTTCATTACCAGCCGGGGTTCCCTTCATCTCCGTCCGTCCGCCTGCTGTGGTTCTGGTTCTGCTTCCACTCCGGTCCAGCAAGTATTCATTCAGTCATGCTGCTTAATTCTGCTGGTCTAGTTCTGGTTCCAAGTCTCTACTCTGCCGTGCTGCTGTCAAGTTCTAGTTCCAAGTCTCCACTCTGCTGTGTTGCTGCTCCTGCTGCCTCCATGCTCCGTCTCCATCCAGCTTGCCAGCCTCAGCCACTAACAGCCTCCTGCTTCCATCTGGTCTGAACTCTGGTCTTCATCTTCAATAAAACTCACAAAACAGAACTCTGTGTGTGGTTGTGTTCGGGTTCCTCACAAAAACATGACAGAACGAGCTGACCAACACAGGACCCATCGCCAGACCAGCACGTTCACTTTTTTGTTGTTTTTTCCCTGACTTTTTTTTTCTATGATGAGCCTGCTGCGGCCCAGGAGCTCTTTCCCCTGCAGAGTTAATGTGCAGAGGGTCTCTTTTGAGGGTTCCAGGCTGGCGTTTTGTCCCCCTGGTGTTGGTCCAAGACGCCACCTCCAAGGGAGGAGCGATCTGCCGCAGCCGTCCCGCCGCCGCAAATGCCGGCGAGCGGTTGGTCTGGCTGACGCCTCGGCTCCTGTCACAGAGGGTTTACCGCCAGCGGGCGACGTGGAGGCCCAGGAGGGTCCGCCGCCAGCGGGCGCCGAGGAGACCCAGGAGGGTCCGCCGCCAGCGGGCGCCGAGGAGACCCAGGAGGGTCCGCCGCCAGCGGGCGCCGAGGAGACCCAGGAGGGTCCGCCGCCAGCAGGCGCCGAGGAGACCCAGGAGGGTCCGCCGCCAGCGGGCGACGAAGGGGTCCAGGAGGAACCGCTTCCACCCAAGCCGCAAGAAGGGGTCCTGGAGGACCCGCCCTCGATTTCGGCTCCACTACCGGCTCCCCGCAGCTTTAAAGCACAGCCTCCAGTGCCGGCTCCCCGCAGCTTTAAAGCAGAGCATCCAGTGCCGGCTCCCCGCGGCTTTAAAGCAGAGCATCCAGTGCCGGCTCCCCGCAGCTTTAAAGCAGAGCATCCAGTGCCGGCTCCCCGCAGCTTTAAAGCAGAGCATCCAGTGCCGGCTCCCCGCAGCTTTAAAGCAGAGCATCCAGTGCCGGCTCCCCGCAGCTTTAAAGCAGAGCATCCAGTGCCGGCTCCCCACAGCTTTAAAGCAGAGCATCCGTTGCCTGTTCCCCGCAGCTTTAAGACTCAGTCTCCAGTGCCAGCTCCCCGTAGCTTTAGCGCACTGTCTCCAGTGCCAGCTCCCCGTAGCTTTAGCGCACTGTCTCCAGTGCCAGCTCCCCGTAGCTTTGGCGCACTGTCTCCAGTGCCAGCTCCCCGTAGCTTTAGCGCACTGTCTCCAGTGCCAGCTCCCCGTAGCTTTAGCGCACTGTCTCCAGTGCCAGCTCCCCGTAGCTTTAGCGCACTGTCTCCAGTGCCAGCTCCCCGTAGCTTTAGCGCACTGTCTCCAGTGCCAGCTCCCCGTAGCTTCAAAGCACTGCAGCCCGAAGCCTGTAGTCAGGCCCAGCCCGAAGCCTGTAGCCAGGCCCTGCCCGAAGCCTGTAGCCAGGCCCTGCCACCCGTAGCTATTAGCCAGGCGCCGCCACCCGTAGCTATTAGCCAGGCGCCGCCACCCGTAGCTATTAGCCAGGCGCCGCCACCCGTAGCTATTAGCCAGGCGCCGCCACCCGTAGCTATTAGCCAGGCTCCCTTTCCACTCGCCTGTAGTCAGGCTCCCCCTTTAGTCGTCTGTAGCCAGGCTCTGTCAGTAGCAGCCTGTAGCCAGGCTCCCCCATCAGCCTGTAGTTCGGCACCTCCGGTAGCCTTTAGTCCGGCGCCAGTTTTTGTTCTCTCTCTCTCCAGGCGTTGGCCTCTGAGGGTCTCGTTCCACCGTACGGGACGCCCGCCGGAGAACCAGACACGCCGGGGCCGTCGTCCGGGACGCCCGCCGGAGAACCAGACACGCCGGGGCCGTCGTCCGGGACGCCCGCCGGAGAACCAGACACGCCGGGGCCGTCGTCCGGGACGCCCGCCGGAGAACCAGACACGCCGGGGCCGTCGTCCGGGACGCCCGCCGGAGAACCAGACACGCCGGGGCCGTCGTCCGGGACGCCCGCCGGAGAACCAGACACGCCGGGGCCGTCGTCCGGGACGCCCGCCGGAGAACCAGACACGCCGGGGCCGTCGTCCGGGACGCCCGCCGGAGAACCAGACACGCCGGGGCCGTCGTCCGGGACGCCCGCCGGAGAATCAGACACGCCGGGGCCGTCGTCCGGGACGCCCGCCGGAGAACCAGACACGCCGGGGCCGTCGTCCGGGACGCCCGCCGGAGAACCAGACACGCCGGGGCCGTCGTCCGGGACGCCCGCCGGAGAACCAGACACGCCGGGGCCGTCGTCCGGGACGCCCGCCGGAGAACCAGACACGCCGGGGCCGTCGTCCGGGACGCCCGCCGGAGAATCAGACACGCCGGGGCCGTCGTCCGGGACGCCCGCCGGAGAACCTGACTCGTCGGGGCCGTCGTTCAGGATGCCCATCAGACTCTGTTTTTTGTTTTTCGACTTTCGCCCGGTTTGGGTTGTTTTTGTTTTGACTCTGGCCCTCCGTCCAGTACCTCCCTCCACCCACCCGGTCTAGTCTGTCTTGTTTTAGGGCGTCTGGAATCCGCCCTTAAGGGAGGGGCTCTGTCACGTTCTGGTTTATGTTTAAGGTATTTTGCCCTCCTTCCTTAGGTTCTCTGGTTGCTTTGAGTTTTGTCTTGTCTAGGTTCTTTTTTACTGTTAGTTTATCCTGTTTTGTCATCAGTTTTAGTCTTAGCTTTATTTTCTGTTTTAGGTTTGTACTTCAGGGTTGTTTTGTTCTTTATTAGATCGTGTGTAGTTTGTTTCTGTCCACTTGTCTTGTCAGCTATTTATATTTGTCTGATCTGTTCTTGTTTTGAGCCTGAGCACTGATATCTGGTCTAATTACTTATTCTGCACACCTGCCTATCTCCACCCCTGCTGCAATCACTTCTCACCGGTTTCACCTGCTTCCACCTCCATATAAACTGTTGAGACCAGACATCAGTGCCAGGTCGTCTGTTTGAGTATGGGTGAGTCTCCTCCTGCAAGTTTGTTTATTGGTTTGCTTTTGGATTTTTGACCCCTTGTTCCCCAGAGATCTGAGCCACCCTGTTTCTGTCTGTTCCTGCCTTGCCTGCCCAACTGGACTGTTTGTTTCTCTGCCCTTTTTGGTTTTTGGATTTTGTTAATAAATATTATTTTACCGAACCTCTGCTGGCCTGGCTGAATTCTGGGTCCCTTGCCTCCGATTCATGACAAGAACCTGTCAATGATAGTGGTGGACATGCACAGTTATGGGCTTTATGGAAGAGCAGCAAGAAGTAAGCTATTGTTGATAGTAAACAATAAAAAGTCCTATTTGCCAACACATTTATTTATTTTTATTTATTTATCTGTCCCGTACCTGTTTTTAGGCAGATGTAAGGGGCACAAGAAGCGTGTGTGTGTGGTACAAAATGATGTGTTTCTCAAAATTTGAGAACACAGAAACATTTTATTTTTGCCAGGTATATGTTTAGAAATATCTTTGCTTTTTTAAAAAGAAAATGTGTCTCTTAAAAACCACGAGTCTTGAGTGTTTATTTGTGTTTATTTTCTCTTTTCGTGCAGAAATGAGACTTAAACAAGCAACATTTTATCTTTACCTGAGTATGAAGACATTTCATACATGCTTGTCAATGTGTTTTTTTTTTCTGAAAATGTTATATCTCATACAACATTTAGATATGTAATCTAATTTCAGTTTCACTGCACCTTTTGTGAGAAAGTTGGTTCGTCCTATTTACATAATTACAGGCTGAAACGCTGATCCATTTTACTCTGCAAAGCTACATTAGGTTGAGGTGCTTTCTTACTTATGTTCTCTCCTGACTCCTGAAGCCATCAAAAGCAATGAATTGTTCAGACAGACAAATGATGGATGTTCTTCCTCAAACACAGACTGTTTTTTGCCACTATACCCTCATCTTGGTGTTGAATTAATGAGACATCTTAAACTGGATTATCTGCCATGTATGGATGTTTTTTAAAAGTAAGATTAAGGACCTTTGGTGCATTGAATGTACATGTTCTGTTATTCAAAGCTGCAGCGATTATGTATTGCCTTGATGTCAGTTTTAAGCTGTTTTATTTTGTTTGCTTTATGAGTTTTTGTTCTAATCTGTGTGGTTATAATGTAGAACTGTTATGCTGCTGTCTTGGCCAGGACTCCTTTGCAAAAGAGATTCTGAATGTTACAGAGATTAATTCTGGTCAAATTAAGGTTAGATAAAGTAAAAAAAAAAAAAAATAGGTATGACTCTGAGCACATCATCCCTGCAGTTTCCCATGTTGTGAGGACTTGGTCAGAGAAGATGAATGGAGATACATGCAGAGTAAAATGGGATGAAAAGCAGCTCAGGGCTGAAAATAAGTAGAGATTCCTCTTCCAGCAGAACAACGACCACTAACATACAACAAACTGTACATTCATCAACAACAGAATTGTTTAGATCACTGAAAATTCACGTGTTAGAATGGCCCAGTCAAATCCACATCTAAAACCAATAGAGAATCTGTGGCAAGGCTTGACAGATGGTGTTCACAGATGTCTTTCATCCAATCTGACTCTGCTTGAGCTACTTTGTAAAGAGGAACTGACACATATCTCACTTTCTAAAGATACTAGAGGCCTAACCCAGAAGACCTTGAGTCGTAAATGCAGTAAACGGTGGCACTAGAAAAAACTGACTCAGGGAGACTGAATACAAAATAATACACGACACATTTCAGTTTTATTTTGGTTGTGAAACAATGTTGAAAAACTGTAAAAACACTTGCCTCTGATTTCCAGTCACACTTCCAATTGCACGTTGTGCTGGTTAGATACAGAAAATACCAATACAATGAATTGCAGTCATTGGCTATAATGTGTGAAAATGTCCAAACGTTTTTAATGTTATAGGCAACCTTACAGATTTGAAACTACGCAGTTACATAATGTTCCTGGTTTAAATTCGTGTGTGAACACATAGATATTCTCAGGTAAAGTGACTTATACACGTCAAACCTTCCATGATGTTAAATCAAAAGAGGGGGTAAACAATAAAGTTCCTCCTAAAATAACGAAAGACGTTCCCTGCCCCAAAGCTGTTGGTACAAGCTGCTATCTGTCAAGACTACCTTTAGAGATTTGGTTCTGCTAAACGATTGATGGAAGATAAGATGTATAGATTATCATCAACTATACAAAACACACAGAGAGATGTTTAGCTGTAGTTGGCTTATTCTGCAGCACAAGTCCAAACATTTTAGGTTACGCTTCTCTGATATTCACATTTCTTCGATGAGCTGTAACATTCTGTTCTGTGAGGAAGAAAATAACTTTCCATAGCCCTTTACTACAATGAGGGTGTTTATTTAATGTTCTCTTCCTTGATCGTTTCCCTAACCCTCTGCGTGTAAAGTTCCTTAGTTTTTTCTTTTTAAAAACATCACCTGCACTTCGGAAGGTTGGAAGAAAAATCTTTGGATTGAATGATCTAAAAGACAATCATAACATCTAAAAGATGGAAAAAAAAAAAAATCGCTGAAAATCATGGCCCAGCGGAGTTTCGGGAGGAAATGCTTTTTTGCATCGAGTCTGATTTTGAAAGAAAAAATTAAATCACCACCATTTCAATTCTTCAACACTGGTGTGTCCCTCATCATAACAAACCCGCCCAGCATTTTTAAGATAAGGTTGAAAGCAAAGCTGGGAAAGACATTTTTAGACACTTTTACACTTTTAGAGTGTAAAAGTGTCAACATGCACACACAGGCCAGCTGTAGACCTGTATGAATAATTAACACTCTCAGCAGAGGGACCACAAAAGGTGTTGATGCATCAGGAGCCGTCATATGATACATGTGCGCAGTGCCTCGCAAACACACTTGTCGGCACGCATACACTTCTCAGCCATTCATCACCCTAGAGAGTATATGTTATCAAAAGTAAGTGATAATGAAGGTAAATAAACCATTTATCAAGATTGCTTCAATACATTCTAAATGGAGGTCATGCACTTTAACAGATTCTTAGTGATTTAAAGGCAAAATGGCCGCTCATAATTACACCACTGTTATGCAACAAAACAAAGCCTCATTGGGTGTCAGTTGACCTGTTCTGCCTCTTCTGGCATCCTTAAGTCTAACTGTATCCAAGTTTGTTTTCTTATTAGCCTGAAAGACAATTACACTTCAGTTCCTTCACATGAAAGGAAAAACATAAAACTAATGTCACATGTGAACCTTTCAGTAAAACTTCACTGTTAGCTTATCCTGTTTCAGGATGCAACATACTATTAGTCCTCATATTGGATAGACCTATTTCTAACGTTCAAATCATATTTTAAATATGGCTTCTGCAGGCAGTGAGATAATTATGAAACCCTAACATGAAATCTTCATCTTCTAAGTGTATGTGCTATTGCAATATCACAGCTATGACCCAACATCGCTCATTTCCATTCTACACCATGCAAACGCTCTGTGTGCACAAATAAAGATTGACTTACCTCGGCATGCTGTATGTTTGAGGCACCTTCAGCAGCAGGGAAATTAGACCTTCCTGCTGATTCTGAGCTAATAATTGTTTGACCAGCTGGGAGCACTGTCGATTGAACATTCACCCCCAGATGATCAGAACAAAATAGACATTGATGTCACAGTAAAGCTACACCAATGCTTTGACACTGTGTATATTTTATACCTGTATATTAATGAACCAACACTTTTACAAATTGAGGGAGAATCAGAATTGACACAGAACGTAACGAGACATGATGTTTCATAAGATGTGCTTCCACTTTATACAAAACGCTGTCATGTGTGGCAGGAGAAGGAACAGTATGACAACAGCTCATGTTTGAAAAAAGATAAATAGTTGACTTTATTTGACTACAGTAGCATGTGACGAGTCAGGAGCGTAATTAGCTTTTTTGACTTATGCTTAGACTGTTTGATGCATGTTTTACCCTGCTGGTTTGGGTCTTCCATACTTTACCAATGACACAGTGTAGAGTAGACCAAGGAAAAAGAAATCTGAACATTTGTGTGAATTCTTGCAGGTCGGTGCATGGTGTATCTGAAAACATGCGTCTCTAGACATTTTTTTTTAATTAAATCTTTAATTAACCAGGAAAGTCACAGTTGAGATTACCCATCTCTTTTTCAAGGGAGACCTGGCAAAAAATGTTTAATAAATCGTGTGCATGAAGATGATTTAAAAAAGTAAAAACTGTAAAATGTTACATCAGACAGAATTAAAAACATTGACAACTTAAAGAAGTTATCTCTAAGACCGTCCATCCAACTTTTAAAAATGCCTGAGAGAGATCAAGTTGTCAAGCTGTACGACATTCTACAGAGTGTTGTGGGGAGTTTGGTGCGAACATTTGGAGACATTTGAAGTAGCGATCATTGGAACCCAAAGAGTATTGCTTGGTGCTCTTTTGTGTTATCATTTCACACAAATAGATTAGAATAAGACTTAGAACTGCCTTATATATAAAGGTTTACGAGTGATGGGGCCTACGGGTAGTCAAAGACCATCCAACCCAAGAACGTAACTCTGGATGATGAGTCAAACTGTTTCAGTTTATCTTAAATCTTAGGGCAGAATGATAAACTGTGTCAATCTTGTAAAGACACTGGGCTGAAGCACACAAACAAAATGGTAACCAGGTTAACATAAATAAGTGATGGGTATTTTGTACAACATCAAGTCCTGTTACATCACTGAATTTTGTGTGCCCATTATGGTCTGCTCCTGTTTTGTATAATGTGAGTGTTGGGAGGACGGGTATTAAACTCATAGCTTTTTACTGCATGAGGATGAGGTCTGATTCTCATGATCAGATGTGCTAATATCTGAATATCTGGAAACAAAAACTTAATCTTTTATACATAGCAAATTTACCAAAATGGTAAATTAATTATTAGCTTAATTAATCACAAAATTGGTCAGGCCTCCATCAGTTGGAGCCACTCGGAGCATTGAGCCTGCAGAGGTGAATTATCATCAGTGCACATAGAGCGTCTGCATGCCATAGAAAGTAGTGAAATTGGGTCATTGCTTCAACACTTTTTAGTTACAGTCATGTCATTTCGAGGGAGGGAACTAGTATGTGGTGTTTTTAAATTTTGATACTCTTTAGGGCTGCACAAAGTTAGAAAATCATGCAGTGCCAGTAAAAATGGTAAATTTTGCAATGGCTATGTAAATTTCGTCTGTTTTCTCCCATCCTCTCTGTACTGTACTCCCATCACTGTGACATTTAGCTTTTTCAGCGATGACATTTGTGTGAGCGTCTGCTGCTGTGAGGCCGTCCAACTGCATAAATGTCACATTGGCATGAAAATGCATCAGTTATTGTACTTCAAACGGTCTTTTGCAATATGAATATTGCACACACTTATACAAAATAGTTTTTGGACATTCCAAAAAAAGAAGCAATGGGAACCTTGATTTGCTGGTGTTCAAATTACAAATGGTATTGCATCAGAAGCTTTAAGAGGTGAGTGTAGAACCTTATTTATACAACGCTAAAATGCAAGACAAATATGCAGTAATGCTGTTAGTAGGTGTAGGAGATAGAAATACATTTTTGATGTACTGAGCCGTGAACAAGGATGATTAACAAATGTCAACACTTGATTATCTTGATGTTAGATTATATTTTAAACCTTCTAGTTTGAGGTACGCTACAACGGTTCTTAGAAATGCATCACCAGGAGACTTTTTGGTAAAGACACATGGTCCCGTACAATGCATTCTGTACCCGCAGCATAGCAGCAAAAATGACTTGAATAAAGCTACATCATATGGAAGGTGTGTCAAATTGAAGGAAAATCGTGGCGTAGTGGTTAGAGAAGCATGCTTGCACTCTGAGAAGATTGCAAGTGCCCGTTTGATCCTCGCAGACTGTCACTATGGGTCCCTGAGCAAGACCCTTCGGCCCAGATTGCTCCCCGGGCTCTTTAATAGCTGCCCTAAAGGATGGGTTAACTGCAGAAGACAAATTTTGTTGGAATGTGAAATTGCAATGACAAATAAAAGATTTCTTGTTGTTCTTCTTAAAACTCAACAAACAGGCAGAACAAAGATAGATGTTTTCACCCAGAACCGGATGTAAAACAGCGGATCTTACTAGTGTTGCACTGATACCGATACCAGTATCGGCTGGGGTGCCGATACCGCACTAAAATGGTGGTATCGGTATCGGCGAGTACCAACAAATAGGTCACAGATACCATTTTGATGTTTGTATGTCACTTGAACACAGCCTTGTCTCTCCTGAAACTCACTAGTTCTACTGGATTCACTTTGTATTAGTCTTTTTTCCTGCTTTAATAAGGTAGCAGCTTGACAAAGCCATGATAGCAATTATTTTACATCCAAGTAGTATGCATTTCTTCATATATACACACACACATAAATTTCAAAGTAATGGTATCGTTATGGTATCGGTAACGGACGATACTGCACAGCCAGGTATCGGGTATCGGTATCGGGGCCAAAAAATGGCATCGGCGCGACACTAGATCTTACCCACCACTGTAAAACGGAGGTCCATCGAGCTAGCCATGCCAAACTTCCTCCAACACAGAGAATGCAAAACAAATTACAAACTTCACTGGATCTATGGTCCCACCCCAAAAATATTTCACATAATTGACAAACTCCACCCACTAGAACAGCACCAAATCAAAGTGATGAGATCTCAAGCAGTTAATATAGCTTTAGAGGGGCTTAGCCTCGTATTTGAAAAAAAAAAGAAAAAAAAAAAAGAAAATACAATAAAACAATATACGACAAAAATTTGTCATAATAGTGTTTACCTAGTCCTCTTTGAGCCTGGAGAGAAGTTTGCACCGGGCACGATCAACATACATAAACATTGTTGTGCTGTCTGCCAGCAGTACTGCAGAGCTATCAGAAAGCAAGATGGTGATAATTGACGCATCTTCTGTAAGAGACAGAAGACCATCCTGCAATGTCTCACAGTAAAGTGGCAGCTCAGCATGGTTGAAGACCAACTCAACCTGCAGGGTTAGGGATACTTTTAGTTTTTAGGGTTACTTTAGGGTTAGATTTACCTCTTTCTTTTCCTACCTTCACTGGGAAAGGCTGGTTTGCTTGGATCCATTGCTTTTCCTTGTTTACTCATCACGCTCATGTGCAATGTTTTTTTTTTAATGCTTACTGTAATTTTCAATTTTTGTTTTGATTTATTGTCTAAGGTACGTCAGCGCTGTTTTTTGTTGAACCAAAAATTAGTGTTGCACCGATGCCATTTTTTGGCCCCGATACCGATACCCGATACCTGGCTGTGCAGTACCAGCCGATACCGATACCATACCGATACCATCTGTTTGAAATTGATGTGTGTGTATATATGAAGAACTGCATACTACTTGGAAGCAAAATAATTGCCATTATGGCATTGTCAAGCTGCTACTTTTGTAAATCAGGAAAAAGACTAATACAAAGTGAATCCAGTAGAACTAGTGAGTGTCGGGAGAGAGAGAAGGCTGCGTTCAAGTGATATACAAACATCAAAATGGTATCGGTGACCTATTTGTTGGTACTCGCCGATACCGATACCACCATTTTAGTGCGGTATCGGCGCCCCGGCCGATGCTGGTATCGGTGCAACACTACCAAAAATTCTTGTCTGTAATTATGGTTGTGTGTGTATAGGTGGGTTATTTTGAAGGGTCTGTGTGGTGGTTGAGTGTAGGAGCTTTCTTACACAAATCATTGATTTAAAATCACCGTCTACATGGTAATCAAATCAAATCGTGAACTGACTAAAGATGGCCGGTCTAAGAGATTATACAGTCAATGTTCAGAATCAGAGATAATCAGAAGTAAAATAAAATATCATAATAATTAATATTAATTCAAAAAGGACATAGACGAAATATGTTATGTCAATATGTTATGTACAACATAGTACAATTTGTTCTGTTATGTTCACCTGTTATAACATATGTAATGTGTTGTTGAACCAATTCAACCAGGTAGCTGAACCTGTTTGTAGCCACACGGAAGCCCATTAATACCAGTCATCACATTACCTGCAGTAGGAAAATCTCTTTTGTGCAAGCAGGTTTGTGTTTCACTACGGCCTGCGTGACCGGATGTGATGACTTAAACACACAGACACATGCAGATTGAAACACACCCGTGCATATATCCAAACAAGGCGGCGGCACAACCGGCTTTCATCTGTTAGTTTATTCAACCTTTTGATACGTGTGTCTGTGCCTAGCCATCTGCGTTCGTGTGCACAAGTGGATGCACAGATGTTGAAAGGTTCAAACTGACTTCAAAGACTTTTTTCTTGTTATAACAAACAGGTTAGGTAAGATCCTGAGACCAGTGCTGATGGACACTATTTGAGCTCTCACTCACAAACATACAGCTCAGACCACACCTTTTCAGGTCCTCTCCCTTTGACCCTGAACTCATTTAATTCACTCCATGTGTTTCAGAATCTGAGGTGGGTGTGGTGGCTCACTAGGGACAGATTACTATTATGATACTGTTATAATACATTTCTAAGGAAAGTCAAATAGAATTACTAGGAATTTAAAAGTGAAACAAATCTGATACACACAGATGTTCTATTATACCTCAAATAGTATTATTAATTCAGTTTGGGTCTCAATTATGAAAACCATCTAGCTGCACATACATAGAACACCTTGCAGAAGCATTCACGGCCATCAGTTATTTTCCTTTTTATTTTAAAAAGTTTCTAGATGTTTGGGATTTTTAACTGGTTTATATTTTCAGCATTTCAGTTGTCTGTTGTGATCTTTAGACTTTGCCTTAATCAGTTCATTTTGCTGTGATTATTATTGTTTGAAAGGTGTTTCTTATTTTTTTTTCTTGTGTTCTGCTCTTAGTACATTTGGATTTCTGTATCCTACATCTTTGTTAGATTTTTCGTTGGTGTTAGATAGTTTCTGTGTATCTCTGCTCATCTCATTCGTCTTAATAGTCTCCCTTCCTCAGTCTCTCTGTGCTCCTTCTGCCGCAGCAGATTCACATCCTGTCCTAATTAACTCACCTGCATGCAGTTTAACTTTCCACTTTCCTTTCTGCATATTGAGTCATTTTTAATAAATTGTAATAATCAAATTTTCAGATTAAATGCACCTTTTGAATATAACAACCTTGACGCAGGTAATATCCTTTTGATGTAATATTCTAATCTTAAATGTTGTGTTTTCAGTATATGTAAGCAAAATAAATATTGTTATTAACAGGAATAAGGGCTTTAAAAAGTATGTGATTAATTAATCTATATATTGCGTGTACCTTAGTTAATTGGGTTACTGAAAAAAATTACTTTTAGATAATATTCTAAGTTACTGAATATGCTGTATGATTTTTGGTTTTAATTTTTTTTACCCTGCTTGATCCTGCCGTTGTTTGCTCTGCACTCCTACATCATGCCTGAAACTTTCCATGCTCCATGCTTGTTCCACCGTCCTTATCTCCTGGTGCCATGGTGTAGGTTTTGTTTATTTTTGTTTCCATCAAAATCCTTTATTTCACCAAGCTGCTCCCGCGTTCCAGTCTGTGCTTTAGTTCAACTCATAAAACAGAGACTTTGCCATTTTTGTCACATTACAACCACAAACCTCTGAATTACATTATTATTGGACTTTTTTTTCAATAGACCTACACAGAGTAGTGCCTAACTGTGTAAATGGTAAATGATTTACAGCACTCGGTTTACTAAATCTTTTATAAATAATCTGAGTGTAGAATGCACTTGTGTTCAGTCTTCTGAAACAGTTTTACAGTGTTTACAGTTGAAAATCTTTTCAGATATGTGCATATCAACTTTATTCTGTTTAAGACTAAAGGTTTTGCCTTTTTTTGTTGCAAAAGACCAACAGCTCAGTCAGACTGGATGGAGAGTTAATGTTGTACCACACTCTTTCCAATTTCAGATGGTTTGAACACTGCTCTGTGTGAGATGTGTGAGATCCCACTTAAAGCTTGGATCGGCAATTTTTCCAGAACTTTCCCCAAGTCCCTTTTTGAATAACCACGCATGCACAAGACCATCTGACCTTGCTCTTCTGCTATTTGTTATATCCCCTCTGCTTTACAATTATGCACCGTTTTATGTCAGTCTAGTCAAATCCCAATAAACAAGTTTAAGTTTGCAGATGTAATATGACAACATGTGCTGAATTATTCATAGTTTTGCAAGGCACAGTACAGAAAGCTTTTTTCTTTGTTTATGTGTTTTGATTGTTGTTGTTTTTCATTTGAAATCCCATGTTTTTTTTTCATCTCCAAAGCTTTGACCCAGCACAGAAAATGTTCACACAGCAGATCAACTCAGCGCCAGAGGGAAATGCCTCCCTTTCAGGCAGCCTTGGCGGGCCGGATTATAGGTTATGGGCAAGAACAAGTGAAGAATTGGACACTTCGCATTCTCCCTCTAAACTCATAAATCTGGCTGTGCCTTCACACTAAGCTCTTGTTTTGCATTGACTCCTTTTCTCTCTCTCTCTCTCTCTCTCTCTCTCTCTCTCTCTCTCTCTCTCTCTAATTCACTCACACTCCCATATCCAATAATCCCATTCATGCTTATTTTGCCCATCTTACTGTTTGCAGGTAAAACAACTTGTGTCCCTTCTCCTTCCTTCCTCCTTGTAACCCGCCTAGTCTTGCAGTTTACTTTCTGCCCATGATGCTCTGCAGCACCCCCTGTCTGTGCTACTCGTTCTTCTGTCTAAGGCAGAGGTGTCCAAAGTGTGGCCCAGGGGCCATTTGCGGCTCTCACAATTATTTTGGTTGGCCCTTGAGCACAACTCAAGAGTGGCCTAAATTTGGTTTTATCCGCTCAGACGACTGATACAGATACACACTTTAAAAAATGTGTAATTTCCATTGGTACGAAGACTTCCAAAAACATAAATAAAAAACATACACTGATTAAAATATTTTTAAAATGAAAACAAAGCTTTTTTTCTTTTATCAGCCTTTTTTTGTGTTTAATTAATAGTAAATAGGACCACAGACTTTTCACCAAAAAGCAGACTTTTATTTAACTTGGCAAAATAAAACAAGAATGAACATAGATGATGTACTTGTTGCTGAAAAGACACATACACACACGCGAAAAAGAAAAAACTAGAAAAAGATGATGAACTCTATAAGTTTAGGATGTTGTTTGTTGTGTTTTGTTTTTTTAACTGGGCAAACATGTAAGAGCCTTTTCTGTTTCAAATCTACAATGATTTACAGATCCCTGTTCTACTGAAAACAGACTAATTAGATTGTTTCATTAAAATGTTGTGTTTAGCTTATTTCCGAGCAGGTTACAATAATACATATTAATATTATTATTATTATTATTATTATTATTATTATTATTATTATTATTATTATTATTATTATTATTAATAATAATAATAATAATAATAATAATAATAATAATAATAATAATAATAATAATAATAATGATAATAATAATAATAATAATAATAATAATACTTTTTTGTGTGGCTCCTGAGTACTTTCTGCTTGACGTGTTGTCCTCCATGGCAAACTGTTTGGACACTCCTGGTGTAGAGTAATTTGAAACTAATGTTTAAACTATGAATGAGACGTTTCCACCATTATGGCATAATTTAGCTTCAGTGTAGC
Organism: Fundulus heteroclitus; assembly: GCF_011125445.2. NCBI lineage: Eukaryota > Metazoa > Chordata > Actinopteri > Cyprinodontiformes > Fundulidae > Fundulus > Fundulus heteroclitus. Next base: position 5,820,955 of record NC_046361.1, read on the forward strand.
CATGCCTGAAACATGGCAAATAGTTATGTTCACCTGTATATTCCTCTCCCTTTGACCCTGAACTCATTTAATTCACTCCATGGTGGCCTAATTGTCTGTGTGACCATTAGGCCACCACTTCCCCTTATTTAGACCTACATAATACAAATTAGTTTGAAAGGTCTTCACCGAGTGAAAGCGAATATCCTGACGAACCAGGTGCTGGAAGCAGTTCTGAAAACATATGGTGAACATTTTTGTAGGATTTCAAAAGTAGTCGATATTTTCTTCTGGTTACTCAGCTAGTTTCCTTAAAGAAACCTCAGTCTGCATTTAAATCAGACATTCAGCATTATGGTAAGTCTGCAAAGCATACTTCCCCATCCATTCAACCGCACAGCTTATGTGATGCTAATTTCACCTGGTTTGACTGCCAATAACAGCCTACCAGGTCTTTCCACAGAGGACCACATCCATCCAACTGTCTGTCCATCCTCTTCCACTTACCTGAAATCAGATCCCCTCTGGGGGGAACAATGTGGTCTAACCGACGTTAAACGTGAGAAATATTAGCAATGTCCCCTGTGTTACAATGATCTTATTAACCTTTTTAATCAATATAAGGTTACCTTCAGTCTTCATGTAGTAAGGGTTACTCTGTGGTTTGAGTTTGCAGCTTTCAGTCCTTTGCCTATCATAGTTTTTAAATGTATATCTGCGCCTCAGCCTTCATGCAGAGAGAGTCAGGCCCTGCTCATATTTCTTCATAATCTCGATGTACCAGAGTTTGTTCACCCTACTGTACTTACAAATCACAAGTTCATCCTGCTGCAGCCCTCCGCTGTCATCTTCTTTCTGCATTCCTTCACCCTCCGCCGGTCACTCCTTTCCATCGACGCTTGCTCCTGTTTCTTGTCTCTCTTTTGCTCCATTTGACCGTTTTAGCACATTCCGATCCTCTTCCATCATACCTGTTTTCCACACAGCCAAGATTTCCTCTCCCCTGAAGGCCAACATTTGGACAAAGACTCTGTGGTGCTACTTTGCTGTTCCTAGCTACTGCACACAGAGGAAAGTGCCAGTTAACATGGTTTATATGCACTGTGATTTTTTTTTTGCAAGCTCATTTAGTGTTTATACTGTTTTTACTTATGCTCCTGGGTTTAAGAACGTATCAAAGCGCAAAATTCTTGTGCACCCAAAAACAGCCCAGAACCAAATCCTGTCCACATTTACTCACCATCTATGAGTCAGTTGTGGTCTGGACAGGAAGCGTAACGCCAGAACCGAGGCAGAGATTTGGAGATGTTTAGATGATTTTTAACCATATTTTATTTTTCTCTTCCTCACCAAGGAGTTGCCATGAGGGAGTGAGTCACGCCAGCGTTATTTCCTCTTTGTGAGCGCCAGTTGTTCAAATGCGCCATTGTCTTTCTCTGTTATTGTTCTCCCTTAATTTTGTTAGCGGACAATTTTTGCTTACTTTGGAAGGTGTTAAAAGCCTAAGTGCACAACCATATTTCAAGCTGTGTTTCTGGAGATAAAGGCCGTGTTTGATATGAACTTTTACTGCCTGGGAATCCAGCGACGTTTTGCAAATATGTGCTGAACTGTGAAGTTTTATTGTGACAAGTTACTGCTTTTTGTGTCATTCTTTATCCAGTCAGATGAATTCATCGTACCTCTCAATCAAAATCACACCCCCGGCAGCTTAAATATGCATCACAGGCTCAATAAACGAAAACTAGTAAAAAAAGGAAAATTGTCTTGAAATTAGTGTATGTGTTCTTGATTTGAGCAGGTAATTATCTTCCAATGAAATGAGTATTTTTACCCCTAAAATAAGATATTTAGATATGCTGCATTTTAAATAAGATGATGGAAATGAGTTGCTCCTTAGTTACCTGCTTAAATCAAGGACAAATACACTAATTTCAAGAATATGTTAGTTAATTCTTGTTCCTTATTGGAGTGTAAGGCTCCAGAGAGCACAAAATACAAGTTGTATTGTTTTTTTGTGTCAAACTGACCCCACAGAAGTGGGAACAATATCTGTGCGACTGACCTGTGAGTTTAACTGAAGTGTCTGATCTCTGTTGTTGAAGCTGACGGCTTAAATTGCACGTGACTAAATGGAAACCAATCAAGTTCAAAGAACCACAGGGCTTTTCCCCCCCAGATTTCCCCAACTTTCACCCGAGATAATCGGCCACCAAACTGTGACAAATTCCTCACCCTGCAGTAGATAAACACAGCACTCCTCCAAGTTATGTAACAAGTATGTTTGGACTCAAATATCTCGCTGCATAGTGCTGCTGAGGTTTATGCGCCTGTCCAACATGAATTATGACTCTTCTCTCGCTACACTCCCAGAGTGCAGCGTCGGTCTTTCATCTCAAACTGATAGTTCAACTTGACCTCTTGGACATTTTTTTTCTCGCTTTGCTGTTATCTCTTGTCTCAGCAAGGAGGATTTTTCAGAAAGTGTGTGTCTGTAGCCCAAACCCACTGCCTAAACACCTCTGGAAGACTGCATAGAGAATACTAATAGCTTCATTGTAGCAGCTGAACACGGCATTAGTTTCAGGTCTGAGGAGTGTTGGGAGAATCCTGATCCAGGGTCCTCAAAGTTCATTGGAGCGACAAAACAGATAAAGTTTGCACAGAAATAAAGTTTCAATTTAAATGAGGGAATTTAAGGTGCGCTGTATAGAAAATGCTGCGCAGGGATACGTGCTTCCTACACCTAAGGGCGATTTAGAGTTAAATAGTGCTTAAGCACAAAATACTCAGACTTATAGTAATATGGGTGTGAGTCTTTTCCATAGAGTGGACAGTAGAAAGCATGGTTGTGAAATGCTGCACCCAGGTAAAAAATGTTTTGACTTTGATGCAGTGCATGGGATTGCACGCTTGGTGCTGTGTTCAGCTCTGTGCAGCAGCAGAAATGCCATTGTGCAAGACAAAACGTTGCGGTGTGCCCCACAGTTTCCGGTGTGCATGATGCCTCACACATGCAATACGTGCATATATTTACTGTCACGGCGGCTCTTGTACTGCGGTTGGCCTTTTTCTTTGTTTCCCTCGGCTGCCTTCCTGATCGCTGGCATGATGGGTTATATCAGTCTACTATTATCTATCTGCTATTTAAGCTGTCAGGTTTCCTCTCCTCTCTGCCAGTTTCTCTTGACTTCTGTAAACATACCAGCTCTCTTTCGTTGGACTTCTGGATTACTCTCCTGGAGTTATGCTTTTCTGGGTTTTTGACCCTTGCCTCGTTTTTAACTCTTTCTGGATTATTTTCATAAGACATGTGTTTTTTTTGTGTGTTTTTTTTTTTTTACCATTTCCTCGTTTTTGACTATTCTTCAGTATCATGGGCAACCAGTTTATGGACCTGTTTTATCTGAATAAAGTTCAAGTTTATTCATTGGATTCTACATTATTTTTGATATTTATTTTAGGAATAAAACACTAAATATCACAGATTAATCATTTTAAGATAATCTTCATTTCTCTCTTTAACTAACTTGTGTCAAGAGATATAAGATAAACAATTTAATTTTAAACTTTCAGGGTAAACCACATCCACACTCACCCAAGAGTCGTGTTTGCATGGTAACCGTCTCTAACAGAGGCTAAACAGCGTCCTAAATGCGGAAAAAACAAACTGAAACAGATAAAAAAAGAGAACACAAGTCAAGCATTGCGGTACTGAGAATAGTGAGCATGTCGTCACCGGTTTCAGTTTTCGGAAGCGATAAAAACTGTATTCTTAGATCTCTCTGCAGGAACATGGCTCTGTGACAGATCCTTGGATGTTTATGTTTTTATTTTGAAGACCGTGCATTTTAGGAACTGCTTAAAACAGGTCTGTAGTCAGTTGCACGTTTTCTGAGTAAATGGCTCTTGAAACTGTGTATGAGGCTTTCTAAAATTGGACTGGAAACACACTTCCTGATTTAAACCGCACGTACTTCGGAAGCAAACACTTTCAGGATAAACTTCAGGTTAGCGAAATAATTGATATATTTTCATGATGAGACTCTGAGGTCGGATTCTTCTGTTGTCCATCTTCCGTTTCCTCCGTGATGGTCTCCATGTGGTCCAGTTGCTTAGTTTGTTTTCAGGGTAAATCGGAATCAAAAGGAGCCTGACCACACAAACTGGTCGCACTGTTCAGACATACTTTGTAAACTAACTTTAAAAGAATTTCTCTATTCCTTCCACTTCATATTTATGAGCCATTTTGTGTTGGTTTATTCATAAAATGTTAGTTTAACATATTAATAATGTATCATAGTATTAGTTGTAATAACGTGATCAAATATGTATGTATGTATGTATGTATGTATAGATAGATAGATAGATAGATAGATAGATAGATAGATAGATAGATAGATAGATAGATAGATAGATAGATAGATAGATAGATAGATAGATAGATAGACAGTAATTATACAATATGATCCACCATGTTATGTGACTCTTTGGTGTGACACACGGCACCAACACCAGGTGGCATTTCGTCTGCGAACCCAAAACACCCCCAGGTCCCACCGTCACGTCGAGGGCGTCACTCAGCAGTCAAACATTAGCGCAGGTCCAGCGTAAAACAGTACAATCAAGCTCTGAATATTATCCTCCCTGGTGTGAGTTTAAACACGGACACACCCGGCTGCCTTCATAAAGGCTGAACCGGGGGATAGCGCAAGCTCGGACAGGACAGCACGTACCTGCGTTCTGAGCCTGCCATAGTAAGAACATGGTTTGTTTGATTAGAGGAGAAAAGAGGGGATTAAAAGATAATAGATGCATACAAAACCCCTCATAAGATTGTTTTTTTTTTCTCCTCCTCAGATTTCGAATACTGACTCACACGGTTAACGCTGTGACAAACCCTTCCACACAGTGAAAACATGCAGTGGAACAAACAGGCCACTTACCCTCTGCAGAGTACTAATCTACTGTCTACTGACTGAGGCCTGTCTGCAGGATAATGTTACACAAAAATGCTTGGCTGTTGGGATACATGATTGTCTCATGCAACTTGTTCTGACACTAATCCCTCTCTTTGTAACATGCATGCTGTTTATTCTTAAACAACAGCCTTTTTGAATACATCAGTGTTAAACAGACCCCCCCCCCCCCGCCCCTTCCAAAGAAAAGCAAAAAAAAAGCCTTCAAGGAGCAAATCTATTTAAACTATAACTACATTATGTGCTTGTTGAGATTTAATATTCTAATTTGCCCAACTTCTGGCTTTTCGGAGCGTTTTATTTTCTTAGAGAGAGAGGAGAGAGAGCCTGCTGTTGATCACATGTCCCGCAGTGACTCACTGTCACACTGTGTAACAAAAGTGCGCATTATGAGTTGCAAAAGTATGAAAAAAAAAAAGTTCCCCCATGGATCAGTGCGAGAAGAAGTTAATATGCAGATAGTGTGATAGTGAAGCCTAGCCGCTCATAGTGTTTGGGACTTAGTCTCCACGGCAACGTGCTATACTACCCCTATAACTGTTATCTATAGTTCAGATGCGTCAGATTTTCATCACACAAGGACGACACACACACGTTTCCGGTTTCTACACAGGAACCGCTTACTCACCACGAGCTTTTATCTCGACTTGTAATAAGGAGGCTTTCTCTGTAGTGTGAGCCTGAAGAACGTGGCTTACAGACGTTAACTGAGTGGTGGCCTAGTGGTTAGAGCGGCACACTTGCATTCTGTTAAAGGCTGCAAGTATCCAGTCTGAACCCTGCATCTGCCACTGCCCCTGAGCAAGACCCTAGATTACTCCCCTGGCACTGTACTCGCTGCCCACTTCTCCCCAAGGGATAAAATAAAAAAAACTCTCACATTGTAATAATATAGTTTGTCAAATAACTATTTATATGAGTGATGGAAAAGGGATGGATTGAAAGCCGGGGATTGAAATTGAAGCCAGACATGCCAGAGGAGCTGGAAAAGTTTCCCCCCGCTCTGATCGGCAGGTTTCGCGGTGGCAGGCTTCTCCTGCTTTTTGTTGATCAAAAAGAATTAAATCTCCCATTCATTCTCAGTAATTTGAGCCCAAATGCGGACTTGCTTCCACACATGAGGTTACAGTATATCCAAAGACGTTCATTGACTTTCCGTGACTCATCATGGGCAATGCGGGGTTTAGCGTCTCGTTCAAAGACACTTGGACCATCTGGGGTGTGGGAGTTTGGGACAAACCTCACCACCTACGTAACTAGATCACAGCAGTCTACTACCTGCCTGTGATGCCCTGTGGTACAGTCATAAAGAAACATGAGTTTAGTGACAGTCTGTATCGCTTTTCCTTAACAGATGAGCTAAAGATTTCTTTCACAAATGCCACAGAGTCAACTACAGCGGCTGTACTACTTGGAGACCTAAGGACCATGGAAACGTTTTACCTCCCACACAAAACCACACCTCCGCCCACTCCTCTGAGTCTCTCCCATGTATGGAGGAGAAAGCCAGAATACAATTACTGCCTCCTCCCTCCTCAGAAAGTGCTGACGTGTTTCATCTGCCATTTATTTGACCATGCTTCCATAAGGACGGGCTAATGCTGTCTTTTTTTGTGAATGGATCTGCCACGCACGTCCGTCAGCAGTTTTGTCGTAGTAAGAGTCAACACAGAGGCATGTCAGCTAGTAGACATGTTTGTTGCATGTGGCAGAGAAGTATTTATATACAGATGTGCATACTTGCAGAAGACGGTAAAAAAAGACACACACGGATGTTTTGTTCAAGATCTCACACCCGATACGGCCCAACATTGTACCAAAAAAAAAAGTCTTCTTCCATTTATAGCTGTCACCAGGCCTCCTAGGTCATATTGTCAATAAGCTGTGGAACTGCAGATGAGCTAAAGTTGGCATTTTAACACTCTGATAAATACCCACTGATGGGGTAAGTGTCACTTATCGCTACCAGGTTCTAATGTGCTTCTTGAGTTTTCCCACTGCAACCCAAAACAGCCTTTTTTTTTCCAGGCTCCGTGCCTGTGTTTTTCCTGTTACTTTTTCCTTTCCGTGCTCTTTCTCAGCACCACTCAGACATTTGGTTGAAATGTGCTGGCATTTGAAACACACTGTAGGCATTGTTCTTGGGCTCCATGGGTGGTGGTCCCATTTCACTTTATGATGCCGGTGGAAAATTGCACTTTTCAGTAGTAAAAAATGACATATGCAGTGATAAAGTACACTAAACATCTATTTATTATTGGGTATTTCAAGAAAAATTCAATCTGTGGCTGTAAATGTTCTACTCACAATAGAAAGTTCCATGTGACATTACGTTGCGGAGGTGAAGGTTATATGTTAAGTTTCCATGGCAATTTTTGCACTGGCTCCTAGATTAAATCATTTCATAATGTCCATAGAAGTTGCAGATCTGAGTTCACAGCACACCCCAAACCCGGCAGCTTATCTCTCACAATAAATTTTTTTTCTGCTGCTTGAGTAAAAGAAGGAACAAAGTCCGAGGACCACTACCTTGTTCTAGAAGTTACACATTACAAGCGGGTGCCGCCCTTCTAGGACAAGCTGCGATCCATCTCTGGACCAGATCATCGTGTTTGCACCAGATTTCATTTAAGATGAACAACTAGCAGTGTCCCATGTGATCTTGTGATGCTTAAAGGGCATGAAATTTCTGACCAAAGGGAAGTT